>NW_027440372.1:37500-120376 GCF_031893055.1 Leptodactylus fuscus
CAAACCCAGAGAACTTTCCTGTGACTGATAGATATGGGTTATATGCTATGTATTTACATGTTCTGTTCTCCATCTATTTTGTATCTAACACCCCACTCCTCTGTATATATATATATATATATATATATATATATATATATATATATATACCTAACTCCAGACATTGTGTTATACCATCCTGATGAAGAGACCTCTATAGAGTCTCCAAAGCTCGATATGTCATCAAAAAACTTTTTAAGTTAGCCATTAAAAAAAGGAATCAACTCCTGAGGACTTCTCTCAGAAAATGTCTTTCATCTCATATCCCCTGGCTAACACGGTACAAGGAGATTTTTTATTTCTCTGGAGTCCGAGACATCAAAGGGACCATTTAAGGAGCTCTTGATGTAACGGGGTGTAATTTATGAAATCATAAAAAAACAAAAACTAAATAAAACTTGAGTGATGGGGCATCTGTGCGGCATTCAGGTGACTGATGGTCCATCACCTACCTATCATCCTAATCTGTGACGGCGGAGAGTAATGGGGTGCTTTCTGATATCTCTGACTTGGGCACCTTGAGGACTTGTCCTGCCGCGGCTCTTGTGATCTCTGAACTGTTAGCTGCTGTGGATACCGGGCGACACCAGCCAAGCTTATTCTATATAACTTAGGGCCTGTGCACCTTATTTACTGGGCAGTTCTGCATTTGCACTGGCAGCTTGCAGTTACATCTCTCTAAGCTGGAGGTCAGATTGGGTCCATTCCTTTAATCATAACACAACTAGCTCTATGGTGCCCTTGTAGGAAACTAATGACAATACATATAAATCTATTGCAGACAAACCTGTGTGGAGGAAAAAAAACAAGTGCTCCTAAACCGAACATACTGTGGGGGATCGCTCAGGTAGATGCTTGTAGCAGTGCAGGAAACAGGGGCACAGACACTGGATTATACACAAGTTCAGTATTTATTTCACTTGAGGTGCATAAACTGCTTTTGCAAAGGCACAAACAAAGAAAACAAAAGCCTTCTCGGCTGAGAACTAACTAAACATAAGAAACTGCTCCCTGACTATACAGGAGCCCGGCTACCAGACTCTCACTGTGGTAACAACAAATGGCACAGTACCTGGTTTGTAGGTTTGATCTGGACAGGTCAGCTCATTGTGGTGCCACACTCCTAGTCTTCACACTCAGACCAATATCAGGCCTTAATTAGTCCCCCGACCCCCCTGGTGGGGGTCCTTACCAAACACCCTTTAGCTGCCTGGCCGGGACATACCTGTCCTCCCACACCATTCACATTCTCATAATGCCAGCCGAATAACATGTGTATGTAGGGATGTAATGTCTCCCCCCTGACAGATGATGTTGGGGGGCTTGCTGGATGTTTCCATGTCCTATACTTTGCTCTTAGGGGAAATAGTGTCATAGATATTTTAGCTTGTTTGGCTAACAGCTATTCCTTCTGACACCCCATAGACATTGCATATATTCTTTTTATAGGCAGGGATAGGTTGTCAGACAGCTCTGAGCACAAAGTATCGATTGTGATAACAGAAGGATTGTTCATGTTACATGTTAGTGGTGAGATCCATCTATCCTGTGTCACCAGATGTCTATCACAGGTTGGTGGGTTCAGTCGACGTTCACCTAATATATATGGCCTTCTTTATTTCTCTCTGTATCTATGTCTGGTGAATTCAGGAGGAATAGCAGGAGACTCAACCAGCTATTGCGGGATTAGTGATAACTTAAAGGGTTTTCCAGGACTTTTTTAGGAGAGGTCATCAATGGCACATCGATTAAGGTCTGACACCCCGGACCCTGTGGATCGGCCATTTGTAGCCACAGTGTTACTCTCTTAGAGCTGCTTTCACTTTTCAGACTGTGTAACATCAGGTCCTTCGGTCACATGACCTGAACACAGCTCAGTCCCAATCAATTGAATAGGCTGAGCTGTGATATCACAAGGGTGTCTGACTCTTGCCAAAATCTTGCAACTTTTATAGAGTAAATTGCTAAATCCATCAGTAAACCCAATGAGCCGCCAATACAGCGAAGATTACAAGGAAAAGTCGCCGTCTTCAGTTCCGCACAAGGAAGTAACGCGTCTAATTCCAAAAACTTTCATTGTTATTGTGATATTTGCCACACAATTACTTTTAATAGTAATTAATACGGAAAAAAAAGTAACGAGAATGTCAATTCTTCTTCTCCAACAGGACGGGAGCCCTTGTACAGCTGGATCTCTATTAGAAAGGCAAACAACACAGTGCGACGGACTCAAGTGCAGGTTGGTTAAGTACTCAATGTTCTCCTCCATCTCAGAGATCACTTTATATAATGAAGATCTGTGAAAGTGTCATGTAAATTTTATTAAACGATTGTTCTGAAATGAGTATTGCAATTTGCTTCAAAGAAACATTGCTTAGGAGGACCCTTCGAATAATTTCAGCACAAAGTAATGTAGATTAAGTGCCACTTATGGAGTAGTTATCCATTAGAATTGGAGCTTCTCTTCTATTCCAAGGTGATTGCTAAGATTCTAGATGCTAGATTCTTGACAAGGAACATGTTATTTCCAGTTCATTTGACAATGTGGCCGTGCACTACAGCCATTTCCATCAAGGATCTTGCCCCTCCCCCGGCCTTCTGATGAAATCATTAAAATCCCAGTAAATCCCCATGGAGGTCTGGAGTAACCACATTTACGAGCCGCTTCTTTGAGTGTTTACAACCTGTTAGCTAACAAACTGGTCATTAGCTGATAATAAAAAGCTACTTTCTCATGTGTTCCCTTAATATCGCCATTAGTTCCACTGAGCATCTCATGAAATCATTGAGATTGTTTTCGTCAAGGCTTCGTCTCTCTTTCATGTCCGTCTCTTATGGGTTCGGTGACCTCAGATTCGGCTTTTATTGTTATTTAGAGCGTTTAGGACAATGAACTCTTCGTTTACCGTCCTTACGCCCTAATACCAGGATTCTGTTCTTGGAGTCTGAACGGACAATTATTCTGTAAGAGTTGGTGGACTTGGCCACTCCTATAGTGTATGGAAGGTTATTGGTCACGGGGTCGCCTCATTCACTCGCACATTGGCCACGTATGGTTGAGATGCTTGACTGGCTGTTACTTCCCTTGGCACAATCACCTATTTGCTGGTCAGTTGTCAGTTTTGGGTTGCATTTGATGAGACATTTCCTTTAAGATTGACTTAACACAATGTTTTGTATTACATGGTCAATGTCAGGAACCTCTCTTGGTGAATAAATGGCTTCAAGGGGGTGTCCAGGATAAATGGCAAACCAATGTAGGAAAGAAGTAGGTGTAACACAAAAAAGAAGTGATACCAAACCCGAATTCTCTGTTCCAGCAAAGTCTAACTATAAGGCTCTGGCTACACAGAAACCTATAATAGTGCAACAGAACACTGATGTGGGAATAATACGTTGTATCTATCGAGAGTGAATGCGGTCAAATTGAAACTTAAAAGTCAATGAAACCTCAATACAATATTATTATTATTATTATTATTATTATTATTATTATTATTATTATTATTTATGTATTTATTTATTTATTTATATAGCACCATTAATTTCACAGTGCTGTACATTATTATATTAATCCCATGGTGCTCTGTACATTATTATATTAATCCCATAGTGCTGTACATTATTATATTAATCCCATGGTGCTCTGTACATTATTATATTAATCCCATAGTGCTGTACATTATTATATTAATCCCATGGTGCTCTGTACATTATTATATTAATCCCATGGTGCTCTGTACATTATTATATTAATCCCATGGTGCTCTGTACATTATTATATTAATCCCATGGTGCTGTACATTATTATATTAATCCCATAGTGCCGTACATTATTATATTAATCCCATGGTGCTGTACATTATTATATTAATCCCATAGTGCCGTACATTATTATATTAATCCCATGGTGCTGTACATTATTATATTAATCCCATAGTGCCGTACATTATTATATTAATCCCATGGTGCTGTACATTATTATATTAATCCCATAGTGCCGTACATTATTATATTAATCCCATGGTGCTGTACATTATTATATTAATCCCATAGTGCCGTACATTATTATATTAATCCCATGGTGCTGTACATTATTATATTAATCCCATGGGGCTGTACATTATTATATTAATCCCATAGTGCCGTACATTATTATATTAAACCCATGGTGCTCTGTACATTATTAAATTAATCCCATGATGCTCTGTACATTATTATATTAATCCCATGGTGCTCTGTACATTATTATATTAATCCCATGGTGCTCTGTATATTATTATATTAATCCCATGGTGCTCTGTACATTATTATAATAATCCCATGGTGCTCTGTACATTATTATATTAATCCCATGGTGCTGTACATTATTATATTAATCCCATGGTGCTCTGTACATTATTATATTAATCCCATGGTGCTCTGTACATTATTATATTAATCCCATGGTGCTCTGTACATTATTATATTAATTCCATGGTGCTGTACATTATTATATTAATCCCATGGTGCTCTGTACATTATTATATTAATTCCATGGCGCTGTACATTATTATATTAAGCCCACGGTGCTGTACATTATTATATTAATCCCATGGTGCTCTGTACATTATTATATTAATCCCATGGTGCTGTACATTATTATAATAATCCCATGGTGCTCTGTACATTATTATATTAATCCCATGGTGCTCTGTACATTATTATATTAATCCCATGGTGCTCTGTACATTATTATATTAATCCCATGGTGCTGTACATTATTATAATAATCCCATGGTGCTGTACATTATTATATTAATCCCATGGTGCTCTGTACATTATTATATTAATCCCATAGTGCTCTGTACATTATTATATTAATCCCATGGTGCTGTACATTATTATATTAATCCCATGGTGCTCTGTACATTATTATATTAATCCCATGGTGCTCTGTACATTATTATATTAATCCCATGGTGCTCTGTACATTATTATATTAATTCCATGGTGCTGTACATTATTATATTAATCCCATGGTGCTCTGTACATTATTATATTAATTCCATGGCGCTGTACATTATTATATTAAGCCCACGGTGCTGTACATTATTATATTAATCCCATGGTGCTCTGTACATTATTATATTAATCCCATGGTGCTGTACATTATTATAATAATCCCATGGTGCTCTGTACATTATTATATTAATCCCATGGTGCTCTGTACATTATTATATTAATCCCATGGTGCTCTGTACATTATTATATTAATCCCATGGTGCTGTACATTATTATAATAATCCCATGGTGCTGTACATTATTATATTAATCCCATGGTGCTCTGTACATTATTATATTAATCCCATAGTGCTCTGTACATTATTATATTAATCCCATGGTGCTGTACATTATTATATTAATCCCATGGTGCTCTGTACATTATTATATTAATCCCATAGTGCTCTGTACATTATTATATTAATCCCATGGTGCTCTGTACATTATTATATTAATCCCATGGTGCTGTACATTATTATAATAATCCCATGGTGCTCTGTACATTATTATATTAATCCCATGGTGCTCTGTACATTATTATATTAATCCCATGGTGCTGTACATTATTATAATAATCCCATGGTGCTCTGTACATTATTATATTAATCCCATGGTGCTCTGTACATTATTATATAAATCCCATGGTGCTCTGTACATTATTATATTAATCCCATGGTGCTCTGTACATTATTATACTAATTCCATGGTGCTGTACATTATTATATTAATCCAATGGTGCTGTACATTATTATATTAATCCCATGGTGCTCTTTACATTATTATATTAATCCCATGGTGCTCTGTACATTATTATATTAATCTCATGGTGCTCTGTACATTATTATACTAATTCCATGGTGCTGTACATTATTATATTAATCCAATGGTGCTGTACATTATTATATTAATCCCATGGTGCTCTTTACATTATTATTTTAATCCCATGGTGCTCTGTACATTATTATATTAATCCCATGGTGCTGTACATTATTATATCAATCCCATGGTGTTCTGAACATTATTATATTAATCCCATGGTACTCTGAACATTGTAATATTAATCCCTTGGTGCTCTGTACACTATTATATTAATCCCATGGTGCTCTTCACATTATTATATTAATCCCATGGTGCTCTGTACATTATTATATTAATCCCATGGTGCTGTACATTATTATATTAATCCCATGGTGCTGTACATTATTATATTAATCCCATGGTGTTCTGTAAATTATTATATTAATCCCATGGTACTCTGAACATTGTAATATTAATCCCTTGGTGCTCTGTACACTATTAAATTAATCTCGTGGTGCTCTGTACATTATTATATTAATTCCATGGTGCTGTGCATTATTATATTAAGCCCATGGTGCTGTACATTATTATATTAATCCCATGGTGCTCTGTACATTATTATATTAATCCCATGGTGCTCTGTACATTATTATAGTAATCCCATGGTGCTCTGTACATAATTATATTAATCCCGTGGTTCTGTACATTATTATATTAATCCCACGGTGCGCTGTACATTATTATATTAATCTCATGGTGCTCTGTACATTATTATATTAATCCCGTGGTTCTGTACATTATTATATTAATCCCATGGTGCTCTGTACATTATTATATTAATCCCATGGTGCTCTGTACATTATTATATTAATCCCACGGTGCACTGTACATTATTATATTAATCCCATGGTGCTCTGTACATTATTATATTAATCCCATGGTGCTGTACAGTATTATAATAATTCCATGGTGCTGTACATTATTATATTAATCCCATGGTGCTCTGTACATTATTATATTACTCCCATGGTGCTCTGTACATTATTATATTAATCCCACGGTGCTCTGTACATTATTATATTAATCCCATGGTTCTGTACATTATTATAATAATCCCATGGTGCTGTACATTATTATATTAATCCCATGGTGCTCTGTACATTATTATATAAATCCCATGAAGCTCTGTACATTGTTATATTAATCCCATGGTGCTCTGTACATTATTATATTAATCCCATGGTGCTCTGTACATTATTATATTAATTCCATGGTGCTGTACATTATTATATTAATTCCGTGGTTCTGTACATTATTATATTAATCCCATGGTGCTCTGTACATTATTATATTACTCCCATGGTGCTCTGTACATTATTATATTAATCCCATGGTGCTCTGTACATTATTATATTAATTCCATGGTGCTGTACATTATTATATTAATTCCGTGGTTCTGTACATTATTATATTAATCCCATGGTGCTGTACATTATTATATTAATCCCATGGTGCTCTGTACATTATTATATTACTCCCATGGTGCTCTATACATTATTATATTACTCCCATGGTGTTCTGTACATTATTATATTAATCCCATGGTGCTCTGTACATTATTTTATTAATCCCATGGTGCTCTGTACATTATTATATCAATCCCATGGTGCTCTGTACATTATTATATTATTCCCATGGTGCTCTGTACATTATTATATTAATCCCATGGTGCTCTGTACATTATTATATTAATCCCATGGTGCTCTGTATATTATTATATTAATCCCATGGTGCTCTGTACATTATTATATTAATCCCATGGTGCTCTGTACTTTTTTATATTAATCCCATAGTGCTGTACATTATTATATTAATCCCATGGTGCTCTGTACATTATTATATTAATCCCATGGTGCTCTGTACATTATTATATTAATCCCATGGTGCTCTGTACATTATTATATCAATCCCATGGTGCTCTGTACATTATTATATTAATCCCATGGTGCTCTGTACATTATTATATTATTCCCATGGTGCTCTGTACATTATTATATTAATCCCATGGTGCTGTACATTATTATATTAATCCCATGGTGCTCTGTACATTATTATATTAATCCCATGGTGCTCTGTACATTATTATATTAATCCCATGGTGCTCTGTACATTATTATATTAATCACAGGGTGCTGTACATTATTATATTAATCCCATGGTGCTCTGTACATTATTATATTAATCCCATGGTGTTCTGTACATTATTATATTAATCCCAGGGTGCTGTACATTATTATATCAATCCCATGGTGCTCTGTACATTATTATATTAATCCCAGGGTGCTGTACATTATTATATTAATCCCATGGTGCTTTACATTATTTTATTAATCCCAATGGCCTTGAGTTTCCAATTGGATGTTGTTCCCATTTCTTTTTTTGCTCCATCGACCTTGAACAGTCCTGTCGTGCATCCACTATTTGGAGGAAAGCCGGGTACTGGGAGAAAGGCAGATCTTCTCATCGAGACCCCGCAGAGACTGGTTCTAGGCACTCAATACCTCCATCTGGAGGGGACCCAGATGCCATAAAGGGACTGCTATGGCCGAGGATGACACAGGTCGAGGACTCTCATAGTGGTTCTGATGGATACCCACCATGCCCTGAATAGAAACTGGGCAGCAGCTATTATCCTTAACTTTCTTGGAACAGTCAGAGAGATCTGCAGTTTTTCTAAGTCTAGGAGGAACCCCAGGAACTTTCTCTAGGTGGAAGGCACTTTCTCCAATTTCTCCCAATTTATTAGCCACCCCAACCTCTGAAGGAAGGATACGGCCATCTGAAGATGACGCAGAAGAACTGGTATAGACTGGGCATTTATGAGCCACTCATTGGGGTAGGGAGCAACGTACAGGCCCTGAAGCCTGAGGGCAGCAGCGAATGGAGCCACCACTTTGGTGAACGTGTGGGGGAGCAGAAGAGGTACCGAATGGCAGAGCAGCAAACTGGTAATGCTCCCCGTGACCGGAAACTTGGATGGCAATTCTGAGGAATTTCCTGTGTGGTGGATAAATGGGGATATGCAGATAGGCGTCCGTCAAATCTAAGGTGACCAGGTCTTACCCTTGTTGGAGAAAAGAAGTCACGGAACTTACGGATTCCATCCTAAAACACTTTTTTTTTCTTATAAACTGGTTTAGGTACATTAGGTCTATGATCATCCTCCGGTCTCCTGATGGTTTTGGCACCAGGAAAATTTGAGAATAGACCCCCAAACCTCGTTCCAGAAGGGGAACGCTTTCCATGGCCCCCTTTTTGATGTAGTCGCTGATGGAATCCTCTAATATGGACTAACAGGCAGCAGGAAGGTAACGCCTCATAACAAAATGATCATGGGGAGGATGGAGAAACTCTACAGCGTACCCACGTTCCGCAACTTGCAATAGCAAGATGTCTTGGATGGATTCTCGCCACATGGAAAAAAAGTGGGAGAGACGACCTCCCATTGGTAGTTTGGTCACAGAGAGCGTGACAAAAGTCAGGCTTCTTTTTTGGCTCACGCCCAGACCCTCTAGAGTAGAATCTTGAACACCTTAGGGGCTTGGACCTAGACTGGGGAAAGGACCCGCGTCTCCTACCAGAGGGCCTAGATGACTGGGGCAAGGATTTACCCTTTCTGTCTGCCAGCCCCTCCAATAACCCATCAAGGCCTCTGCCAAACACCTTCCCAGGCTCAGAGGGTAATGAGGGTAATGAGCACAAAGTGAATTTGGAGGTATTGTCTGTCTTCTAGGGTTTAAGCCACAAAGGCCCCCTGGCCGCTGTGGAGAGGGGCATAGTCTTGGAAGATAGCTTCAGCTGTTGACGAGAAGCTTCGCCCATACAGTCGGCTGCCAAAAATACCAAACTCATAGAGACTAAGATGTCATCTCTGGGCACCCCAGAATCTATATCTCTCAGGTTGTGCAAGGTGGGCCCCCAAACTGTCAGAAACCTCTGTGGACGTTATGGCTACAGAGGCCTGAGCTGAGACCACAGAGTAACACTTCCACGGGGTTCCTTCCACAGGCTGCAAATTCAACCCATCGTCCACAAGAACCCCTGTACAGTGGGGTCGGTGGAGCCATTAGATGAGTGTGTATGGGTCTATGGAAAACCTCAGACAGGTACTGTGTAAAGATGGGTGAACCGACCCGTACTGAGCTGATATCGACCTGAATATTCCAAATTGTTCATATTTTTTTTTAGGAAACTGAACAAATAGAGATTCATTTCAGGCAAACTAAAAAGTCCGCCTGCACCTCTGAAGAGATCCCAGAGAATAATCATTTCACTTCTGGTTCTATCCAAACTTCTAACGAATCAGGGACCAAAGTCACCTGAAACGAATCTAGGGAGGGTCATCCATCTCTTGCCATAGACAGTCGGCCACAATCCTGACTGGACTTCTCTTTTTCTGTACCAGGTGTCTTTTTAGTTGCATCATAACCTGGATTTGGAGTCCCCTGTCCCTAGAACTCTTATCTTATGCTCACTTGGACTTTGCACCTTAACCAGCTATTTGTTTGTTATTTTACTCTCGGTGCACACCTGGGTTTCCATTATTTGGATCTACTTGGGGACCTGCAAATGAAAACCTTAAACAGCAGTCACCTGAGGAAACTTGTGGACCCCATAGACTATAATGAGGTCGCTGGGTTTGGGGACAGAACGGAGCTCGGGCTTAGATGTGAACTTAGTCTTACAGTGAATTTGATAGAATTACATGTAAAAAACCCAGTAGTAGTAATGATGGATAAGGGGACAGACTCCTGTGTAACGTACAAGCCCCTGCCTCCGAGGGAAATGAATAATGTGCTGCAGCCATAATGAGGCTACGAGCGGCAGGGAATACTGCTGGGACCCCCGATATGAAGGACAGCGAGACCCTGCAGATATTTCAATGTTTGAAAGTTGTTTAATGTTCACACAATGATCCTAAATCCCTTCCATGGACACACATGCCATAGACATAGCAGACGATCCGCGGCAGAACGCTAAACGCCAACGTAATTCTGTTTTCTTCCATTTACCCCAAAATGATAAAAAAAAGCGGCAGCGTATAAGATTAGAATAAAAACGCTTCCTCCTGATTGTACTACGGCGGCGATTTCCCCATTTCCAGCGCTCGCACCTTCCCTGTGTAAAGTAACACATAAAGCAGGATCTTTATTTCATGAGCTCCACTCAATATTTGCTCGGCGCGGTAGAATCAATGTGCTCATACAGCGCATACATAATTTACAGCCCAACGAAATGAATATTTAAGAGCCGGAGAGGAGGTTTCCCTGAATGAAGCCAGAAAGAGTCTGCACAATAGGTAATGTGCTCGGCAGAGGGAGACGATGATGGATCTCCAACGCACAGGATGATGAGAAAGTATTGTGTCTGCCATGGCTAATTGATTGTGGCGCGGTAACCTCGCCGCTATCTGCTACACTTGCATTTTATTTGCTGTTTGCAATGAGCAGATGTGTCGGCTATTTTGGTCACTCCTCACCTTTGTCTACAAGTAGCATCAATCACTTTAATTATAATGGAACAAGGAACCAAATACTGGAGAAGAAGGAGAAGAAAAAAACCTGCAGCAACCCAAGAACATTCATTGCTGATAGATTCTCCCCTAAATCGAAGCCATTCACTAGGTAACCCAGCTGGGGTTCATATGCTTTTGATTACTGTGGGCGATTTAGTTCCACAAGATGACATGCTGCTTAATGGACTTTTAATGGTTATAGGTTCCTTTCTCTCTCTCTTCGCTTTAATGAGCTTCACCAGTTTGTTGCTAATGCCCCGTAGATATTTGGCCACCGGCCAGAGGAGATCTCACTAATGTTCTTCTTTCCAGTCCTTTGCGATACAAATGTAACGGGCTCAGCCAGTGGCCGGAGAGCGAGCGCCCATCGTATCATTATATAGGGGAGACGGATATAGGGGAATATCCCCCCGGAATAATAATTGGGGGGTTCAGGAACGACCTAATATTCCGCAGCTCATATTCCCTTCTATTTCACTGCAGAAAAGTGAAGGGATGAAAATCTCAGAAAATCTCAGAAAATCTCTGCAATTTGTGGGTTTTGTTTTGCAATATTTCTCTTTATATTTAACTGATATTAAAGGGAAGAAAAATGGAAAATCTGTAACTGAGAAATAAAACAAATGAATAATAAAAATATTTATATCTATCTCCTATCTATCTATCTATCTATCTATCTATCTATCTATCTATCTACCTATCTATCTATCTATCTATCTATCTATCTATCTATCTATCTCCTATCTATCTATCTATCTATCTATCTATCTACCTATCTATCTATCTATCTATCTCCTATCTATCTATCTATCTATCTATCTATCTATCTATCTCCTATCTATCTATCTATCTATCTATCTATCTCCTATCTATCTATCTATCTATCTATCTATCTATCTATCTATCTCCTATCTATCTATCTATCTATCTATCTATCTATCTCCTATCTATCTATCTATCTATCTATCTATCTATCTACCTATCTATCTACCTATCTATCATCTATCTATCTATCTATCTATCTATCTCCTATCTATATATCTATCTATCTATCTATCTATCTATCTATCTATCTACCTATCTATCATCTATCTATCTATCTATCTATCTATCTATCTCCTATCTATCTATCTATCTATCTATCTATCTCCTATCTATCTATCTATCTATCTATCTATCTACCTATCTATCTACCTATCTATCATCTATCTATCTATCTATCTATCTATCTCCTATCTATATATCTATCTATCTATCTATCTATCTATCTCCTATCTATCTCCTATCTATCTATCTATCTATCTATCTATCTATCTATCTATCTATCTCCTATCTATCTACCTATCTATCATCTATCTATCTATCTATCTATCTATCTCCTATCTATCTATCTATCTATCTATCTATCTATCTCCTATCTATCTATCTATCTATCTCCTATCTATCTATCTATCTATCTATCTATCTATCTCTTATCTATCTATCTATCTATCTATCTATCTATCTATCTCCTATCTATCTATCTATCTATCTATCTCCTATCTATCTATCTATCTATCTATCTATCTATCTATCTATCTCCTATCTATCTACCTATCTATCATCCATCTATCTATCTATCTATCTATCATCTATCTATCTATCTATCTATCTATCTATCTATCTATCATCTATCTATCTATCTATCTATCTTCTATCTATCTATCTATCTATCTCCTATCTATCTATCTATCTATCTATCTATCTATCTATCTATCTATCTCCTATCTATCTACCTATCTATCATCTATCTATCTATCTATCTATCTATCTATCTCCTATCTATCTATCTATCTATCTATCTATCTATCTATCTATCTCCTATCTATCTATCTATCTATCTATCTATCTATCTATCTATCTCCTATCTATCTATCTATCTATCTAGCTATCTATCTATCTATCATATCTATCTATCTATCTATCTATCTATCTATCTATCTATATATCATATCTATCTATCTATCTATCTATCTATCTATCTATATATCATATCTATCTATCTATCTATCTATCTATCTATCTATCTATCTATCTATCTATATCTATCTATCTATCTATCTCCTATCTATCTATCTATCTATCTATCTATCTATCTATCTATCTATCTCCTATCTATCTATCTATCTATCTATCTATCTCCTATCTATCTATCTATCTATCTATCTATCTCCTATCTATCTATCTATCTATCTATCTATCTCCTATCTATCTATCTATCTATCTATCTATCCGCTATCTATCTATCTATCTATCTATCTATCTATCTATCTATCTCCTATCTATCTACCTATCTATCATCTATCTATCTATCTATCTATCTATCTATCATCTATCTATCTATCTATCTATCTATCTATCATCTATCTATCTATCTATCTATCTATCTATCTATCATCTATCTATCTATCTATCTATCTATCTATCTTCTATCTATCTATCTATCTATCTATCTATCTCCTATCTATCTACCTATCTATCATCTATCTATCTATCTATCTATCTATCTCCTATCTATCTATCTATCTATCTATCTATCTATCTATCTCCTATCTATCTATCTATCTATCTATCTATCTCCTATCTATCTATCTATCTATCTATCTATCTATCTCCTATCTATCTATCTATCTATCTATCTATCTATCTATCTCCTATCTATCTATCTATCTATCTATCTATCTCCTATCTATCTATCTATCTATCTATCTATCTATCTATCTCCTATCTATCTATCTATCTATCTATCTATCTATCTCCTATCTATCTATCTATCTATCTATCTATCTATCTATCTTCTATCTATCTATCTATCTATCTATCTATCTATCTATATATCATATCTATCTATCTATCTATCTATCTATCTATCTATCTATCTATCTATCTATCATATCTATCTATCTATCTATCTATCTATCTATCTATCTATATATCATATCTATCTATCTATCTATCTATCTATCTATCTATCTATCTATCTATCTATCTATATATCATATCTATCTATCTATCTATCTATCTATCTATCTATCTATCTATCTATCTATCTCTATCTATCTATCTATCTATCTATCTATCTATCTATCTATCTCCTATCTATCTATCTATCTATCTCCTATCTATCTATCTATCTATCTATCTATCTATCTCTATCTATCTATCTCCTATCTATCTATCTATCTATCTATCTATCTATCTATCTATCTATCTGTCTGTCTGTCTGTCTGTCTGTCTGTCTGTCTGTCTGTCTGTCTATCTATCTATCTATCTATCTATCTATCTATCTATCTATCTATCTCCTATATCTATCTATCTATCTATCTATCTATCTATCTATCTATCTATCTATCTATCTATCTATCTATCTATCATATCTATCTATCTATCTATCTATCTATCTCCTATCTATCTATCTATCTATCTCTATCTATCTATCTATCTATCTATCTATCTATCTATCTATCTATCTATCTCCTATCTATCTATCTATCTATCTATCTATCTCCTATCTATCTATCTATCTATTTATCTATCTATCTATCTCCTATCTATCTATCATATCTATCTATCTATCTATCTATCTATCGATCGATCGATCGATCGATCGATCGATCTATCTATCTATCTATCTATCTATCTATCTATCTATCTATCTATCTATCTATCTATCTATATATCATATCTATCTATCTATCTATCTATCTATCTATCTATCTATCTATCTATCTATCTATCTATCTATCTATCTATCATCTATCTATCTATCTATCTATCTATCTATCTATCTATCTATATATCATATCTATCTATCTATCTATCTATCTATCTATCTATCTATGTATCTATCTCCTATCTATCTATCTATCTATCTATCTATCTATCTATCTATCTCCTATCTATCTATCTATCTATCTATCTATCTATCTATCTATCGCCTATCTATCTATCTATCTATCTATCTATCTATCTATCTCCTATCTATCTATCTATCTATCTCCTATCTATCTATCTATCTATCTATCTATCTATCTATCTATCTATCTATCTATCTATCTCCTATCTATCTATCTATCTATCTATCTATCTATCTCCTATATCTATCTATCTATCTATCTATCTATCTATCTATCTATCTATCTCTATCTATCTATCTATCTATCTATCTATCTATCTCCTATCTATCTATCTATTTATCTATCTATCTATCTATGTATCTATCTATCGCCTATCTATCTATCTATCTATCTATCTATCTATCTATCTCCTATCTATCTATCTATCTATCTATCTATCTATCTATCTATCTCCTATATCTATCGATCTATCTATCTATCTATCTATCTATCTATCTATCTATCTATCTATCTATCTATCTATCTATCTATCTATCTCCTATATCTATCTATCTCCTATCTATCTATCTATCTATCTATCTATCTATCTATCTATCTATCTATCTATCTATCTACAGTGTTGGCCAAAAGTATTGGCACCCCTGCAATTCTGTCAGACAATCCTCGTGTTCTTCCAGATAATGATTGCAATCACAAATTCTTTGGTATTATCTTCATTTAATTTGTCTTCAATGCAAAACCACAAAAAGAATTGTCAAAAAGCCAAATTGGATATAATTCCACAGCAAACATAAAAAAGGGGTGGACAAAAGTATTGGCACTGTTTGAAAAATCATGTGATGCTTCTGTAATTTGTGTAATTAACAGCACCTGTTACTTACCTGAGGCACCTAACAGGTGGTGGCAATAAATAAATCACACTTGCAGCCAGTTGAAATGGATTAAAGTTGACTCCACCTCTGTCCTGTGTCCTTGTGTGACCACATTGAGCATGGAGAAAAGAAAGAAGACCAAAGAACTGTCTGAGGACTTGAGAAGCAAAATTGTGAGGAAGCCTGAGCAATCTCAAGGCTACAAGTCCATCTCCAAAGCCCTGAATGTCCCTGTGTCTACCGTGCGCAGTGTCAGTAAGAAGTGTAAAGCCCATGGCCCTGTGGCTAACCTCCCTAGATGTGGACGCAAAAGAAACATTGACCAGAGATTTCACCGCAAGATTGTGCGGATGGCGGATAAAGAACCTCGACTAACATCCAAACAAGTCCAAGCTGCCCTGCAGTCCGAGGGTACAACAGTGTCACCCCGTACTATCCAGCGTCAGCATCTGAATGAGAAGGGACTGTATGGTAGGAGGCCCAGGAAGACCCCACTTCTTACCCACAGACAGAAGCCAGGCTGGAGTTTGCCAAAACTTACCTGAGAAAGCCAAAACCGTTCTGGAAGAATGTTCTCTGGTCAGAGGAGACAAAAGTAGGAAAAGGCCTCAACATAGAGATTACAGGAAAAAGAGAAGAAGACGCCCCCTACAGTCAGACATGGCGGAGGGCCCTGATGGTTTGGGGTTGCTTTGCTGCCTCTGGCACTGGACTGCTTGACCGTGTGCATGGCATTATGAAGTCTGAAGACGACCAACACATTGTGCAGCATCATGTAGGGCCCAGTGTGAGAAAGCTGGGTCTCCCTCAGAGGTCAGGGCTCTTCCAGCAGGACAAGGACCCAAAACACACTTCAGGTCAGCACTAGAAAATGGTGGAGAGAGAAAGCCCTGGAGACTTGTAAAGTGGCAGCAATGAGTCCAGCCCTGAATCCCATAGAACACCTGATCTGGACGATGGAATTATTGGGGAACTCATAAAATTTGCAGATGATACGAAGATAGGAGGAATAGTCAACACTAGAGAGGAGAGAGAGTGTATTCAAAAGGACTTAGACACACTGGAAAAATGGGCTGAGGCCAACAAAATGGTATTTAACAGGGACAAATGCAAAGTTCTACATCTGGGTAACAGAAATGTAAAAAACATATATAGTATGGGAGGAATAGAACTAAGTGATAGCAGAGGGGAAAAGGACTTGGGCATAATAGTAGATCACAAATTCAACATGAGCCAACAGTGCGGTGCTGCTGCAAAAAAGGCGAATAATATTCTGGGATGTATTAAGACAAGCATTGAATCTAGATGAAGAGAGGTCATTATTCCGCTGTCCTCTTCCCTGGTCAGACCACACCTGGAATACTGTGTACAGTTCTGGGCGCCTCAATTCAAGAAAGACATCGATATATTGGAGCAAGTCCAGAGAAGAGCAACCAAAATGGTGGAAGGTCTGCAAACCATGTCCTATGAGGAGCGGCTAAAAGAATTGGGATTGTTTAGTTTGCAGAAGAGAAGGCTGAGGGGAGATTTAATAGCAGTCTACAAATATCTGAAAGGTAGTCACAGTGCAGAAGGATCTCCCCTATTCTCATTAGCACAAGGAAGTACAAGAAGAAATGGGATGAAACGAAAGGGAAAGAGATACAGATTAGACATTAGGAAAAACTTTCTGACAGTGAGGGGAGTGAGAGAGTGGAATAGGCTGCCACGGGAGGTGGTGGGCGCTCCATCAATGGAAATCTTCAAGCGGAATCTGGAGAAACATATAGCTGGGATGATTTAGGAAAACCTGCACTCGCAGGGGGTTGGACCCGATGGCCCTTGAGGTCCCTTCCAACTCTACCATAAGAAAGAATAAGAAAGAAAGAATCTCTTGGTGGCAGTTTGGAGAAGGCCCCCTTCACATCTCAGGGGGGTCCTGGAGCAGGAGCCAAAGAAGAAGGGTCTAAGATTCCAGCAGAGCCTCGTAAGAAACTCATTGCTGGTTAGCGGAAGCGGTTGTGCGCAGTTATTGTGGCTAAAAGTTGTGCGACCAAGTATTAGGCTGAGGGCGCCAATGACAGAAAACCTCTCCAATGACTGGTGGGATATTCGGTGATCAGACTGGTGGGATATTCGGTGATCAGACTGGTGGGATATTCGGTGATCAGACTGGTGGGATATTCGGTGATCAGACTGGTGGGATATTCGGTGATCAGACTGGTGGGATATTCAGTGATCAGACTGGTGGGATATTCGGTGATCAGACTGGTGGGATATTCAGTGATCAGACTGGTGGGATATTCAGTGATCAGACTGGTGGGATATTCAGTGATCAGACTGGTGGAATATTCGGTGATCAGACTGGTGGGATATTTGGTGATCAGACTGGTGGGATATTCAGTGATCAGACTGGTGGGATATTCGGTGATCAGAATGGTGGGATATTCAGTGATCAGACTGGTGGGATATTCGGTGATAAGACTGGTGGGATATTCAGTGATCAGACTGGTGGGATATTCAGTGATCAGACTGGTGGGATATTCAGTGATCAGACTGGTGGGATATTCAGTGATCAGACTGGTGGGATATTCAGTGATCAGACTGGTGGGATATTCAGTGATCAGACTGGTGGGATATTTGGTGATCAGACTGGTGGGATATTCGGTGATCAGACTGGTGGGATATTCGGTGATCAGACTGGTGGAATATTCAGTGATCAGACTGGTGGGATATTCAGTGATCAGACTGGTGGGATATTCGGTGATCAGACTGGTGGGATATTCAGTGATCAGACTGGTGGGATATTTAGTGATCAGACTGGTGGGATATTCAGTGATCACACTGGTGGGATATTCAGTGATCAGACTGGTGGGATATTTAGTGATCAGACTGGTGGGATATTCAGTGATCAGACTGGTGGGATATTCAGTGATCAGACTGGTGGGATATTCAGTGATCAAACTGGTGGGATATTCAGTGATCAGACTGGTGGGATATTCAGTGATCAGACTGGTGGGATATTCAGTGATCAGACTGGTGGGATATTCGGTGATCAGACTGGTGGGATATTCGGTGATCAGACTGGTGGGATATTTGGTGATCAGACTGGTGGGATATTCAGTGATCAGACTGGTGGGATATTTGGTGATCAGACTGGTGGGATATTTGGTGATAAGACTGGTGGGATATTTGGTGATCAGACTGGTGGGATATTCAGTGATCAGACTGGTGGGATATTTGGTGATCAGACTGGTGGGATATTCAGTGATCAGACTGGTGGGATATTCAGTGATCAGACTGGTGGGATATTCAGTGATCAGACTGGTGGGATATTCAGTGATCAAACTGGTGGGATATTTGGTGATCAGACTGGTGGGATATTCGGTGATCAGACTGGTGGGATATTCGTGATCAGACTGGTGGGATATTCAGTGATCAGACTGGTGGGATATTCAGTGATCAGACTGGTGGGATATTCAGTGATCAGACTGGTGGGATATTCGGTGATCAGACTGGTGGAATATTCAGTGATCAGACTGGTGGGATATTCGGTGATCAGACTGGTGGGATATTCGGTGATCAGACTGGTGGGATATTCGGTGATCAGACTGGTGGGATATTCAGTGATCAGACTGGTGGGATATTCAGTGATCAGACTGGTGGGATATTCGGTGATCAGACTGGTGGGATATTCGGTGATCAGACTGGTGGGATATTCGGTGATCAGACTGGTGGGATATTCAGTGATCAGACTGGTGGGATATTCAGTGATCAGAATGGTGGGATATTTGGTGATCAGACTGGTGGGAT
Organism: Leptodactylus fuscus; assembly: GCF_031893055.1. Classification (NCBI taxonomy): domain Eukaryota; kingdom Metazoa; phylum Chordata; class Amphibia; order Anura; family Leptodactylidae; genus Leptodactylus; species Leptodactylus fuscus. The sequence continues at coordinate 57,516 of NW_027440372.1, forward strand.
ATTCGGTGATCAGACTGGTGGGATATTCAGTGATCAGACTGGTGGGATATTCGGTGATCAGACTGGTGGAATATTCAGTGATCAGACTGGTGGGATATTCGGTGATCAGACTGGTGGGATATTCGGTGATCAGACTGGTGGGATATTCGGTGATCAGACTGGTGGGATATTCGGTGATCAGACTGGTGGGATATTCAGTGATCAGACTGGTGGGATATTCAGTGATCAGACTGGTGGGATATTCGGTGATCAGACTGGTGGGATATTCGGTGATCAGACTGGTGGGATATTCGGTGATCAGACTGGTGGGATATTCAGTGATCAGACTGGTGGGATATTCAGTGATCAGAATGGTGGGATATTTGGTGATCAGACTGGTGGGATATTCAGTGATCAGACTGGTGGGATATTCAGTGATCAGACTGGTGGGATATTCAGTGATCAGAATGGTGGGATATTTGGTGATCAGACTGGTGGGATATTCAGTGATCAGACTGGTGGGATATTCAGTGATCAGACTGGTGGGATATTCAGTGATCAGACTGGTGGGATATTCGGTGATCAGACTGGTGGGATATTCGGTGATCAGACTGGTGGGATATTCAGTGATCAGACTGGTGGGATATTGGGTGATCAGACTGGTGGGATATTCGGTGATAAGACTGTTGGGATATTCAGTGATCAGACTGGTGGGATATTCGGTGATCAGACTGGTGAGATATTCGGTGATCAGACTGGTGGGATATTTGGTGATCAGACTGGTGGGATATTCGGTGATCAGACTGGTGGGATATTCAGTGATCAGAATGGTGGGATATTTGGTGATCAGACTGATGGGATATTCGGTGATCAGACTGGTGGGATATTCGGTGATCAGACTGGTGGGATATTTGGTGATCAGACTGGTGGGATATTCAGTGATCAGACTGGTGGGATATTCGGCGATCAGACTGGTGGGATATTCAGTGATCAGACTGGTGGGATATTCGGTGATCAGACTGGTGGGATATTCAGTGATCAGACTGGTGGGATATTGGGTGATCAGACTGGTGGGATATTCGGTGATAAGACTGGTGGGATATTCGGTGATCAGACTGGTGGGATATTCAGTGATCAGACTGGTGGGATATTCAGTGATCAGAATGGTGGGATATTTGGTGATCAGACTGGTGGGATATTCGGTGATCAGACTGGTGGGATATTCAGTGATCAGAATGGTGGGATATTTGGTGATCAGACTGATGGGATATTCGGTGATCAGACTGGTGGGATATTCGGTGATCAGACTGGTGGGATACTTGGTGATCAGACTGGTGGGATATTCAGTGATCAGACTGGTGGGATATTCGGTGATCAGACTGGTGGGATATTCAGTGATCAGACTGGTGGGATATTCGGTGATCAGACTGGTGGGATATTCAGTGATCAGACTGGTGGGATATTCGATGATCAGACTGGTGGGATATTCAGTGATCAGACTGGTGGGATATTGGGTGATCAGACTGGTGGGATATTCGGTGATAAGACTGGTGGGATATTCGGTGATCAGACTGGTGGGATATTCAGTGATCAGACTGGTGGGATATTCAGTGATCAGACTGGTGGGATATTCGGTGATCAGACTGGTGGGATATTCAGTGATCAGACTGGTGGGATATTCGGTGATCAGACTGGTGGGATATTCAGTGATCAGAATGGTGGGATATTTGGTGATCAGACTGGTGGGATATTCGGTGATCAGACTGGTGGGATATTCGGTGATCAGACTGGTGGGATATTCAGTGATCAGACTGGTGGGATATTGGGTGATCAGACTGGTGGGATATTCGGTGATAAGACTGGTGGGATATTCAGTGATCAGACTGGTGGGATATTCAGTGATCAGAATGGTGGGATATTTGGTGATCAGACTGGTGGGATATTCGGTGATCAGACTGGTGAGATATTCGGTGATCAGACTGGTGGGATATTTGGTGATCAGACTGGTGGGATATTCGGTGATCAGACTGGTGGGATATTCAGTGATCAGAATGGTGGGATATTTGGTGATCAGACTGGTGGGATATTCGGTGATCAGACTGGTGGGATATTCGGTGATCAGACTGTAGGGATATTCGGTGATCAGACTGGTGGGATATTTGGTGATCAGACCTCACAGCAATAGCCTTCTATTCTGGCCATTCTTCACGATGACGTCCAGTCCTGTTATTGAGTCCTGTGTTCTGGGCTGTAAGTGCTGCCCTAGTGGGGGATTGACACAAGGATTACCCCGGGATTAAAGGGATTCTCCAGAAGTAATAAACAGATTGTATTCGCTGCACCCGGGAGAGTTTATGGACTTAGTGCAGTGAAGTCTGCAGTCTATACACAGCTCGGCCATACACATGGTTTTAGAGGAGATGTGCACCAGAAAACAACATATGTATTTAAAAAAAAAAAAAAAAATCAAGATTTATGATATCTATAAATCCTAAAAATCTTGCAGTTCTGACCCTGACCACTAAACCAAATAGTTTGCCGACACTTCCTTTTTTCTGTTCATTTTTTTACAGCAACCACCTCACTTATGGGCACAATGATGACCCTAGGTATGATGTATGTGAGGAATCCACCAGTTACATCAGGTGATTTCACAGTTTATCGTCTCCTTATTTGCACAATGACCTCTATACAGGTCACACAACATGCCTAGGAAACTCTTCCATAGAAGTAAAGAGGGTCCGTTCCATACCATTGTACCTATGGCCTCTGATTTATCTCCTAAAATCAGGAGGTAGTAGGTTATTTTAGGCTTAGTGGTCAGAGTTGGAGTTGTAACATTTTTGGGGTTATTTTATAGTATAGATAACTTGGAAAATTAAAAACATCACCTTAAATTCTCCAACTAACCTGCACCTTACTCTGTACTGATGAGGGACAAGAATCCCAAAACAGCTGCCTATAGATCAGACCTGGGCAATGTCCAGCCCCCGGGGGCCACATCCGGCCCTCTGACTGCTCCTGTCCGGCCCCCGCAGAGCTAGTGGAAGGTTTTTCAAGGACCTGTGATGATGTCATCACAGCTTATCACCAGGATAGGCTATGACTCGTTAGTGGGCGGAGCCAGACGGGACTGTGTGTTTCCTGCAAGCTGCCGGCAATGGGGCTACTGGATGATAGAGAGACAGCATGTGTGAGCAAGAGGGGGGACTAGGGGCAGATGGAGGGGGGCAGTTACACTGAATGCACATGGAGGGGGGACATTAAACTACTAGGGGGCAGATGGAGGGTGACATTAAACTGGGGCAGCTGGAGGAGGATATTAAACCATGGGGGGTAGCTGGAGGGGGACATGTCTGCCTCTAGTTGCCCCCAGTTTAATGTCCCCTCCAGCTGCCCCAGTTTAATGCCCCCTCTAGTTTCTGCTGGTTTATACTGGGGCACCAGGAGAGGGACTCAATACTGTGGGACATTTGAATGTTATAGTGTGTGTGCGTGTGTGTGTGTGTGTGTGGGGGGGGGGGGGGGTGGTATAATGTACGGGTGACTGTAGGAGGATTTTACTTTGTGGGGCACATGGAAAAATGAGAATGAGAATGGGCGCAGTCAGTGGAGAAGTGGGTGGAGCTAAATTTGCTGCAACGCACGTGGCCCTCTAGAACCGTTACAATTTCTCATGTGGCCCCAAGGGAAAATTAATTGCCCACCCCTGCTATAGATAAAACCCTCGTCATGTGCCAAGGCTTGTTTTTAGGACAGACATTGGCATCCCATAGGTGACACTAGGGAGACAATTCTCTTCTATCCTTATAGGGGTGTCGAGATTTCAGTGACACCTGGTCCTTGAGCACGAGAGGTCCGACATTAGTCCCCTAAAGGGGGGGGGCACAAGGACATTGGGGTATTACACTGGAACCTCTTTGAGACCACCAACCACAATTGCATGAAGAACTGCCTTTCTACTGGGTGAAAATATGATCTGTGTGTGTGTGTGTGTGTGTGTGGTTTCTCGAATCGTAGAAGTTTCACTTATTATTATTTAGCATTTTTGGGGTGTTTCAGGTGGGCTTCCTTATTTTTGTGAAAACTCTACAAATAGTCAATATGGAGTCACCTCCTTAAAGAAGACCTCGGGCACATACGGTGTAAGACTCCGCTAGAAAGTCAACACTGAATTCAGCGCACTATTGGCGTTCCTGTTCTGTGCCCCCGGTGAAGAGCTGTCAGTGCCAGTACCGCAGCTCGTCAGTGTCGGCCCCTCCTAACTGTGACATCTATTGCACTGAACTGAGAGGGCCCCCCCCATGGACTAGTGCTGGGGTGGGGGGCCTTCCTCAGCGCTCAGCGTCATCACTGGATAGTAATGAACGCTCCCCCTCACACAGTACAGCGCAATAGATGTTACCGTTAGGAGGGGCCGGCACTGACACTGAAGAGCTGCGGTACCGGCACTGACACTGACGAGCTGCGGTACCGGCACGGACACTGATGAGCTGCGGTACCGGCACTGACACTGAAGAGCTGCGGTACCGGCACTGATACTGAAGAGCTGCGGTACCGGCACTGACACTGAAGAGCTGCGGTACCGGCACTGACACTGAAGAGCTGCGGTACCGGCACTGACACTGAAGAGCTGCGGTACCGGCACTGACACTGAAGAGCTGCGGTACCGGCACTGACACTGACGAGCTGCGGTACCGGCACTGACACTGAAGAGCTGCGGTACCGGCACTGACACTGAAGAGCTGCGGTACCGGCACTGACACTGAAGAGCTGCGGTACCGGCACTGACACTGAAGAGCTGCGGTACCGGCACTGACACTGAAGAGCTGCGGTACCGGCACTGACACTGAAGAGCTGCGGTACCGGCACTGACACTGAAGAGCTGGGGTACCGGCACTGACACTGAAGAGCTGCGGTACCGGCACTGACACTGAAGAGCTGCGGTACCGGCACTGACACTGAAGAGCTGCGGTACCGGCACTGACACTGAAGAGCTGCGGTACCGGCACTGACACTGACGAGCTGCGGTACTGGCACTGACACTGATGAGCTGCGGTACCGGCACTGATACTGATGAGCTGCGGTACCGGCACTGATACTGATGAGCTGCGGTACCGGCACTGACACTGATGAGCTGTGGTACCGGCACTGACACTGACGAGCTGCGGTACCAGCACGGACACTGAAGAGCTGCGGTAACGGCACTGACACTGAAGAGCTGCGGTACTGGCACTGACACTGATGAGCTGCGGTACCGGCACTGATACTGATGAGCTGCGGTACCGGCACTGACACTGAAGAGCTGCGGTACCGGCACTGACACTGAAGAGCTGCGGCTCTGGCACTGACACTGAAGAGCTGCGGTACCGGCACTGACACTGACGAGCTGCGGTACCGGCACGGACACTGATGAGCTGCGGTACCGGCACTGACACTGAAGAGCTGCGGTACCGGCACTGACACTGAAGAGCTGCGGTACCGGCACTGACACTGAAGAGCTGCGGTACCGGCACTGACACTGACGAGCTGCGGTACTGGCACTGACACTGATGAGCTGCGGTACCGGCACTGACACTGAAGAGCTGCGGCTCTGGCACTGACACTGAAGAGCTGCGGTACCGGCACTGACACTGACGAGCTGCGGTACCGGCACTGACACTGACGAGCTGCGGTACCGGCACTGACACTGAAGAGCTGCGGTACCGGCACTGACACTGAAGAGCTGCGGTACCGGCACTGACACTGAAGAGCTGCGGTAACGGCACTGACACTGAAGAGCTGCGGTACCGGCACTGACACTGATGAGCTGCGGTACCGGCACTGACACTGACGAGCTGCGGTACCGACACTGATACTGATGAGCTGTGGTACCGGCATTGACACTGACGAGCTGCGGTACCGGCACTGATACTGATGAGCTGCGGTACCGGCACTGACACTGAAGAGCTGCGGTAACGGTACTGATACTGATGAGCTGTGGTACCGGCATTGACACTGACGAGCTGCGGTACCGGCATTGACACTGACGAGCTGCGGTACCGGCACTGATACTGATGAGCTGCGGTAACGGCACTGACACTGAAGAGCTGCGGTACCGGCACTGACACTGAAGAGCTGCGGTACCGGCACTGACACTGATGAGCTGCGGTACCGGCACTGACACTGAAGAGCTGCGGTACCGGCACTGACACTGAAGAGCTGCGGTACCGGCACTGACACTGAAGAGCTGCGGTACCGGCACTGACACTGACGAGCTGCGGTACCGGCACTGACACTGATGAGCTGCGGTACCGGCACTGATACTGATGAGCTGCGGTACCGGCACTGATACTGATGAGCTGCGGTACCGGCACTGACACTGATGAGCTGCGGTACCGGCACTGACACTGAAGAGCTGCGGTACCGGCACTGACACTGAAGAGCTGCGGTACCGGCACTGACACTGACGAGCTGCGGTACTGGCACTGACACTGATGAGCTGCGGTACCGGCACTGACACTGAAGAGCTGCGGCTCTGGCACTGACACTGAAGAGCTGCGGTACCGGCACTGACACTGACGAGCTGCGGTACCGGCACTGACACTGACGAGCTGCGGTACCGGCACTAACACTGAAGAGCTGCGGTAACGGCACTGACACTGAAGAGCTGCGGTACCGGCACTGACACTGATGAGCTGCGGTACCGGCACTGACACTGACGAGCTGCGGTACCGACACTGATACTGATGAGCTGTGGTACCGGCATTGACACTGACGAGCTGCGGTACCGGCACTGATACTGATGAGCTGCGGTACCGGCACTGACACTGAAGAGCTGCGGTAACGGTACTGATACTGATGAGCTGTGGTACCGGCATTGACACTGACGAGCTGCGGTACCGGCATTGACACTGACGAGCTGCGGTACCGGCACTGATACTGATGAGCTGCGGTAACGGCACTGACACTGAAGAGCTGCGGTACCGGCACTGACACTGAAGAGCTGCGGTACCGGCACTGACACTGATGAGCTGCGGTACCGGCACTGACACTGAAGAGCTGCGGTACCGGCACTGACACTGAAGAGCTGCGGTACCGGCACTGACACTGAAGAGCTGCGGTACCGGCACTGACACTGACGAGCTGCGGTACTGGCACTGACACTGATGAGCTGCGGTACCGGCACTGATACTGATGAGCTGCGGTACCGGCACTGATACTGATGAGCTGCGGTACCGGCACTGACACTGATGAGCTGTGATACCGGCACTGACACTGACGAGCTGCGGTACCAGCACGGACACTGAAGAGCTGCGGTAACGGCACTGACACTGAAGAGCTGCGGTACTGGCACTGACACTGATGAGCTGCGGTACCGGCACTGATACTGATGAGCTGCGGTACCGGCACTGATACTGATGAGCTGCGGTACCGGCACTGACACTGAAGAGCTGCGGTACCGGCACTGACACTGAAGAGCTGCGGCTCTGGCACTGACACTGAAGAGCTGCGGTACCGGCACTGACACTGACGAGCTGCGGTACCGGCACGGACACTGATGAGCTGCGGTACCGGCACTGACACTGAAGAGCTGCGGTACCGGCACTGACACTGAAGAGCTGCGGTACCGGCACTGACACTGAAGAGCTGCGGTACCGGCACTGACACTGACGAGCTGCGGTACTGGCACTGACACTGATGAGCTGCGGTACCGGCACTGACACTGAAGAGCTGCGGCTCTGGCACTGACACTGAAGAGCTGCGGTACCGGCACTGACACTGACGAGCTGCGGTACCGGCACTGACACTGACGAGCTGCGGTACCGGCACTGACACTGAAGAGCTGCGGTACCGGCACTGACACTGAAGAGCTGCGGTACCGGCACTGACACTGAAGAGCTGCGGTACCGGCACTGACACTGATGAGCTGCGGTACCGGCACTGACACTGACGAGCTGCGGTACCGACACTGATACTGATGAGCTGTGGTACCGGCATTGACACTGACGAGCTGCGGTACCGGCACTGATACTGATGAGCTGCGGTACCGGCACTGACACTGAAGAGCTGCGGTAACGGTACTGATACTGATGAGCTGTGGTACCGGCATTGACACTGACGAGCTGCGGTACCGGCATTGACACTGACGAGCTGCGGTACCGGCACTGATACTGATGAGCTGCGGTAACGGCACTGACACTGAAGAGCTGCGGTACCGGCACTGACACTGATGAGCTGCGGTACCGGCACTGACACTGATGAGCTGCGGTACCGGCACTGACACTGACGAGCTGCGGTAACGGCACTGACACTGAAGAGCTGCGGTACCGGCACTGATACTGATGAGCTGTGGTACCGGCACTGACACTGAAGAGCTGCGGTAACGGCACTGATACTGAAGAGCTGCGGTACCGGCACTGACACTGAAGAGCTGCGGTAACGACACTGATACTGATGAGCTGTGGTACCGGCACTGATACTGATGAGCTGCGGTAACGGCATTGATACTGATGAGCTGTGGTACCGGCATTGACAATGACGAGCTGTGGTACCGGCACTGATACTGATGAGCTGCGGTAACGGCATTGATACTGAAGAGCTGCGGTAACGGCACTGACACTGAAGAGCTGGGGTACCGGCACTGATACTGACGAGCTGCGTTACCGGCACTTATACTGATGAGCTGTGGTACCGGCACTGACACTGAAGAACTGCGGTAACGGCACTTATACTGATGAGCTGGGGTATCGGCACTGACACTGAAGAGCTGCGGTACCGGCACTGATACTGAAGAGCTGGGGTACCGGCACTGATACTGACGAGCTGCGGTACCGGCACTTATACTGATGAGCTGTGGTACCGGCACTGACACTGAAGAGCTGGGGTACCGGCACTGACACTGATGAGCTGCGGTACCGGCACTTATACTGATGAGCTGTGGTACCGGCACTGACACTGAAGAACTGCGGTAACGGCACTGATACTGATGAGCTGTGGTATCGGCACTGACACTGATGAGCTGCGGTAACGGCACTGATACTGATGAGCTGTGGTACCGGCACTGACACTGAAGAGCTGCGGTACCGGCACTTATACTGATGAGCTGTGGTACCGGCACTGATACTGACGAGCTGCGGTATCGGCTCTTCACCGGGGCCACAGAACGGGAAAGCCAATAGTGCCATGGATTCAGCTCGCTGTCAGCTTTCTAGTTTTGTATTACACCGCATGTGTCCCAGGACATGAATGGTCCTCTATAAAGGTTATTTTCCTGAGTATTGTGAGGGCCGCACTCTGTATAATCCTCACCGCTATAATCGAAGGGAAGTTTTTCCTAGATCCACTTTTTCTAGTTTTTTGCTCTTTTCGGCCGGACCTTCCTCCCATTCATTACAATTCCCATGTTCTCTGCTAAATGTTAAACAAAAGTCTTTTGTGGGATATTAATAAGCTTTCAACACTCGGCGGCCAAAGCTCGCTGTCATCGGAATAAGTCATGTGTGGCAAAAGCCCTTATATGTGAACGTTTGTTTTCTTAAATGATTTGCCGGCTCCGGCTTCGGCCTCTTAGTCTTCTTAGAAAATGAAATGTTTGTTTGTTTTGTGCAGCCCAAGGTTGGCGATGCCAGAACGGCCGATGAATGAGACCTTGTTTCCCTAAGAAATATTCTGTCAGGACATTTGTCCTCCGCTTTATTCTTTGGCCGTTTCTTGGACATTCGAAGGGACAATGAGAGTTTTTGTAAAACCAATTTAAGTCAAGAAAAGTCACATTTTTTAGCCTAGAATGAAGCAGTAGGGTAGAAGGCATAAGGTCGAGGTCAAGTCTCAAAGTCTAAGATCTTAATACAGCTTTAAGGTGTAAAAAACAAAAAATGGAATGGTGAGGAGTGCGGCACAGAAGTTGAGGTGCCCATCATGAGCCAAAAAGTTGCATTTTTGTCCATTTTGTTGGAGCAGCCCCCTTTTGCATATCTGGGCCATAGTTTTGGTTTCATAGAATTATTGGAATTTTTTAATTACATAAATGGAATTTCTTTCTGTGTTTTGGTTGCGCTTTGTACAGAAATGTAGAAATGGTTTTTATTTGTTATAATTATTAATAATAATAGTTTTTTCTTATTACTAACAGGTCTAATAATAGACAACTGTAACGGTGAAAGTTTCGATCAGTCCAGTGAAACCCAACGGTTTGGTGACACAACAGCTGATGACTATGATCACATGGTTGCCACGTCCAATAGGCTGATAGGGGCTATACCACTCATGTATACATAGCTCTTACTAAGCAATGGGTATATAGAGACCAGCTGGATACATAAGAGGACGACTTCTCCTCTGGGCATCCAGTTGTGTCCGACACTCTGGCACAAGACTTCATAGAGTTCCTGCCATGGAGATTCGGTGACGTCTTTTTTATCCATAAGGTTTAGTCCTCCGGCATTTGTTTCCAGCACAGAACTATAAGATGGAAATTGCAAATAAGACCCTAAAAAGAACATTAAAAAGAGAACAAATTAGAAAATTCTTATATTACTATATTTGTAGTTCTCTTTGGCCTCCTCCATATTTGATAGAATATTTCATAACCTGGTTTCCCATTGACACCACATTTCCCTCCACTGGTTACAATTCTGTGTTGGTCTTTGCAGATCTTCTCTAGTAGATGTGGAGGAGTCCGGCCTGCAGGCATCAATGTCATCCTTGGATCTTTATCGTATACCATCATCTTCATAATCCTAATATGAGATACCTGCCGGCCGCCCATCAAGTCTTATGATTAGATATTCTATAGGAAGAGGTTGGAGGACGGAAGAGGAGAAGCCGTCACAGCCGACCACAGAGAAGCAAATTGCAGCGACTGCTTCTCCGAGATGTAATACTCAACCCACTGGAGAGATCAAAGACCCCATATCAGGCCTCTGTCCGCCGTCATCTTGTCCCAAAACTTCCTTAGTTAATTTTAAGGGATTTTGATGAAGTTTAAGCCTTTCACCTTTCAGATACTTTATTTCTTAAAGGAATCTTTCAGGTTCAAAATGTCTCCCAAACCAATAACATTGCTGTGTAGGGACGTTACATCCAAGCAGAGACAGACCTATGTGGCCGCAAACCAATGAAGAAACGCAGAGATAATCAACTTTGTATCAATATGCGAATTAGTCAGCAAGTGCACTGAGGGCGGGGTGTAATTTAGGAGATTTGCCTTCAGACAGCTGAAAACAGAGGCTGAAAATGTCATTCATAGTTATAGACGTTGGACTTCAATTCCAGAGGAGAGCCAAAATAGTAGCAGCTGTCTGTGGGCAAATGTGGCAAGTAAGTCCCGCCCCTAGTGCACTTGCAGGCTGATTTGCATAACCATAGAAAGATAATTATCTCTGCATCGCTTCACTGGTTTGTGGCCACAAAGGTTCTGCTCCTATTAAAGCCACATATACAGCACTATTATTGGTCTGACCATAGGGCATTGCTATGAGGGCCCATGGTCAATAATCCCACACCACACTAGTTGGGGAGTCTCTACCGCCATGTTGTACACCGTGTTTCATATTCTCAGGTTTCAATGCTTTTCATAATATGAAAAATACAGCTTAAAGGTATAAGAGTGATGACAAGACTGCGGCCATCTTCCACCCAACAAGCCTCGTGCATGGGGAAATCTTTCTTTTACATTCTTATGGTGCATTTGGCCCTTCAGATGTTGTAAAAGTATAAGTATCAATTCCTCATGGTGTTCTAGATCAAAGTATATAGTCATGTGATGTACAGTCCAGGGTCATGTGATATACACTCACCGGCCACTTTATTAGGTACACCATGCTAGTAACGGGTTGGACCCCCTTTTGCCTTCAGAACTGCCTCAATTCTTCGTGGCATAGATACAACAAGGTGCTGGAAGAATTCCTCAGAGATTTTGGTCCATATTGACATGATGGCATCACACAGTTGCAGTCGCAGATTTGTCGGCTGCACATCCATGATGCGAATCTCCCGTTCCACCACATCCCAAAGATGCTCCTCTATTGGATTGAGATCTGGTGACTGTGGAGGCCATTGGAGTACAGTGAACTCATTGTCATGTTCAAGAAACCAGTCTGAGATGATTCCAGCTTTATGACATGGCATTGCATTATCCTGCTGAAAGTAGCCATCAGATGTTGGGTACATTGTGGTCATAAAGGGATGGACATGGTCAGCAACAATACTCAGGTAGGCTTTGGCGTTGCAACCATGCTCAATTGGTACCAAGGGGCCCAAAGAGTGCCAAGAAAATATTCCCCACACCATGACACCACCACCACCAGCCTGAACCGTTACCGATACAAGGCAGGATGGATCCATGCTTTCATGTTGTTGACGCCAAATTCTGACCCTACCATCCGAATGTCGCAGCAGAAATCGAGACTCATCAGACCAGGCAACGTTTTTCCAATCTTCAATTGTCCAATTTCGATGAGCTTGTGCAAATTGTAGCCTCAGTTTCCTGTTCTTAGCTGAAAGGAGTGGCACCCGGTGTGGTCTTCTGCTGCTGTAGCCCATCTGTAGCCTCAAAGTTGGACGTACTGTGCGGCGTTCAGAGATGCTCTTCTGGCTACCTTGGGTGTAACGGGTGGCTATTTGAGTCACTGTTGCCTTTCTATCAGCTGGAACCAGTCTGGCCATTCTCCTCTGACCTCTGGCATCAACAACGCATTTCCGCCCCCCACAGAACTGCCGCTCACTGGATGTTTTTTCTTTTTCGGACCATTCTCTGTAAACCCTAGAGATGGTTGTGCGTGAAAATCCCAGTAGATCAGCAGTTTCTGAAATACTCAGACCAGCCCTTCTGGCACCAACAACCATGCCACGTTCAAAGGCACTCAAATCACCTTTCTTCCCCCCCATACTGATGCTCGGTTTGAACTGCAGGAGATTGTCTTGACCATGTCTACATGCCTAAATGCACTGAGTTGCCGCCATGTGATTGGCTGATTAGAAATTAAGTGTTAACGAGCAGTTGGACAGGTGTACCTAATAAAGTGGCCGGTGAGTGTACAGTCCAGGGTCATGTGATACACAGTCTATGGTCATGTGATATACAGTCCAGGTCATGTGATATACAGTCCAGGTCATGTGATATACAGTCCATGTGATGGAGACAGGTGAACAGCTTGTTACCAGGCAGATGTCTGATTACTGTGCTGTGACTATACCGAGCTGTGTGTCCATCGATATATCACATGACCTGGACTGTATATCGCATGACCATAGACTGTATATCACATGACCCTGGACTGTATATCACATGACCCTGGACTGTACATCACATGATCTTGGACTGTATATCACATGACCATAGACTGTATATCACATGACCCTGGACTGTATATCACATGACCATAGACCGTACATCACATGACCCTGGACTGTATATCACATGACCATAGACCGTATATCACATGACCATAGACTGTATATCACATGACCCTGGACTGTATATCACATGACCCTGGACTATACATCACATGATCTTGGACTGTATATCACATGACCTGGACTGTATATCACATGACCATAGACCGTATATCACATGACCATAGACTGTATATCACATGACCCTGGACTGTATATCACATGACCCTGGACTGTATATCACATGACCCTGGACTGTACATCACATGACCATGGACTGTATATCACATGACCATAGACTGTATATCACATGACCCTGGACTGTATATCACATGACCCTGGACTGTATATCACATGACCATGGACTGTATATCACATGACCCTGGACTGTATATCACATGATCTTGGACTGTATATCACATGACCTGGACTGTATATCACATGACCCTGGACTGTACATCACATGATCTTGGACTGTATATCACATGACCTGGACTGTATATCACATGACCCTGGACTGTATATCACATGACCCTGGACTGTATATCACATGACCCTGGACTATACATCACATGATCTTGGACTGTATATCACATGACCATGGACTGTATATCACATGACCATAGACTGTATATCACATGACCCTGGACTGTATATCTCATGACCCTGGACTGTATATCACATGACCCTGGACTGTATATCTCATGACCCTGGACTATACATCACATGATCTTGGACTGTATATCACATGACCATAGACCGTATATCACATGACCATAGACTGTATATCACATGACCCTGGACTGTATATCACATGACCCTGGACTGTATATCACATGACCCTGGACTGTATATCACATGACCCTGGACTATACATCACATGATCTTGGACTGTATATCACATGACCATGGACTGTATATCACATGACCCTGGACTGTACATCACATGACCCTGGACTGTATATCACATGACCCTGGACTGTATATCACATGACCCTGGACTATACATCACATGATCTTGGACTGTATATCACATGACCATGGACTGTATATCACATGACCCTGGACTGTACATCACATGACCCTGGACTGTATATCTCATGACCATGGACTGATTTGTATCCACTGGAAATAAACTATGATTAACAACAAGCAGAGATTTATAAGACTTGATAAAGTAATCGGAAAGTCTATTGGAAAATTGAAAAACTAGAAATTCTAAAATCAATAAGACTTATTTGCTGAAACCTGACAATCCCTTTAAATGTCCAGACACTTTGGATCCGATTACTTGATCTGCCCAGCTCTTGCTATTGGGTTCCAATCCCAGGGTCTAAACCAGCACCCTGACCCCCGGACGGCTCCGCTCCTGATCTCACAGGGGCCTGTACTATGCGGGTTCCCTTTACTATAGTCAGCCCGCTCCAATAGCACAGGAGAGATCAGGGAAGGAGGGGCGGAGCAACCCAGGGGTACGATCATTGACCCCGGGGGTCGGAACAAGACTGGAAACTTTAGGTCCATCAACAAGAATCCTCCAGATCAAGTAAGCTCATTTTAACTCCCTGGATGATCCTTTAAGCAAATTTCTATGAAATCTCTCCCATTGTGCCTGTATTTCTGAGAGCGGTAAATTAGATTGCAAGCTCTATGGGCACAGGACAAGATGTGAGTGATGACAATTCAGAGCTTCTAAATCTGTCACATTGTATAAACAGTCCCTAAATGTCGTAGGTCGACCTTCTAAGCTCCAGTAGATGGAAAGTCACGAGACACCCCAGAGATATTCATGTCATGGAGAAGGAAGTCTATGGAGAAGGAGAAGTCTATGGAGAAGGAGAAGTCTATGGAGAAGGAGAAGTCAATGGAGAAGGAGAAGTCTATGGAGAAGGAGAAGTCTATGCAGAAGGAGAAGTCTATGGAGATATATCTGTCACTACCAGTGTTGCCGCATGTCTGGGGGGTTTACATGAAGTTTAGTAACAAGGGATAGAAGTGGGATTTTAGGTACACTAAAATGTAACTTTTATTTGTTTAATTAAAAAGTTTCAGTGATAACAAGTAAATAAAATACGTTCAAAAAAAGGCATGTTTGGTGTGTCTTTTCTGCCCACACTCACCCCAGCTTCACTCCTAATATAGCAGTGTAGGTGATTAAACTGAATCCCTTAAATCCCCGCCTACAGACATCAGATGTAGCAAATGTAACATATATAGCACCACATACAAATGTCAACCACTCAATATTCGATTCACTTGTAGTGGCTAAGGAGGGGAAATGGCATTGCTATACTCCATTTAGAGCTAGTCTCGGGCAACTAGAACACTCAGCTATTTTTCTTGTGAGTTACAATCACCTAGAGACTAGAATACACATGCCACCAAACTCACTGTGGACCAGTATATAAGAAAGCGCCCAAAGTCATACATTCATCACTCCACTTAATTTGTTGTAGCTTGGAGAGGGGGGATGACATTGCTATACTTAAGTTTGGGCTAATCTCGGGCAGTTGGGACCTTTAGCTCTTTTACTTGTAAGCCACAGTCACCCACAGACTCATACACACATGCTAGATAGATCGCTATAATAAGCGTATAGAAAAGGCCTGACGCGTTTCAATTAACTCCAACATGGAGCTAAATCATCAGAGGCTCAATAGGAACGTGCTGTAAATACAGCGCTGTTTAAACGAGCTTCATACACGCTCGGTCGGTCATAGTTTTTGACCGCGCTGGGCGCTCACCAGAGCCGGGTATTTAAACCCAAAAACTCCGCCTCCTGCGCTCGCGTCAAAGGGGGCGCGACTAATGATGTCATTGGCGCCTCCCTCCTATGCCGACACAGGGAATGCCTCGCCTTACACTTCCAACAGCGGGGCGGGATTAGAACAGCGCGATATGCGCTCTAAAGGGTCAGACCTACGTCGCGGTACCGCTCCGTCAGTACACAACTTAACAAGTGGACGATCAGGTAAGTAATTGTGCCCTCAAAGGACCGATCCTCCGGTCTACATAATGCTCTGATATATTAAACGGAATACATCACCCGATATGGACTGTACATGCCACAACCATTGGATGAGGACTATATACTGTCAGTAATAAGATACATTATTAATAACTGCACAGATCAATAACCCCATGTTAAAATATGAGAAGCATGGATTCAAACAAATTGGGGAATGGCCAGAATAATTTCGCTACAATCCTAAAAAAGATCAAAAATACATCTATATCTACATGTGTATAATAGAATACACACAGCACTTAGAAACCTCTAAGATAGTATTTATGAATGGCTAAACATTCATTCCATATATAGAACTCTTTTAAGATGGTATCTTTAGATTCTATATATAAGAAGCATAGGATATGTATTCGTTAAGGCCCTTTGGATGTACCGAGTCCATTAGGAAAATCCACCTTGTTTCCCGTTGGATCACTTTTCTATCAAAGTTGCCCCCTCTTGGGGATGGCAACACTTTCTCAATGCCTTGAAACCGAAGACACCCCACATCTCCACCATGCTTTTCTCTTACATGCCTTGAAATTGGGGTCACTTCCTCACGTAATACATCATTGATGTGTTCACGGATCCTCCTGCGGAACTCCCTAGTTGTTTTTCCAACGTATTGGAGTCCGCAGGAGCATGATGTTAAATAGACCACTCCTGTTGTCTTGCAATTGATGAACGATTTGATGTCATAACTTTTATGAGTATTGGCAGATGTAACCACCTTGCCTTTTTTAATAAATTGGCATGCCTTGCACATCCCACAAGGGAATGTGCCCCTAATTTCTGCCCGCTGTCTATCCAACCAAGTATCAGCCGACACTTCTGGGGGCAAAAAACTGTTCACCAACCTATCCTTTAGATTCGGACCTCTACGGTAGGTAATGCTTGGTTTAATACCCACCATAGAGCCTAGCAAGGGGTCCGTTCTCAAAATGCCCCATGAATTGTTCAAAATCTGCTTGATCCGTTCAGCCGCTCCATCATAGGTCGCGACCATCCGGATTTCTGCCAACTCCTGTTTTTTCTCCCGCGGATTAAGAAGCTGTGTGCGGTCTATACTTAATGCATGTTTGTACGCACGATGGAGCAATTGAAGTCTTTTTAAAGGTGACTACAGACCAGATTATGAAATTGGCGGAGAACAGATCCCATAGCATTTCATCATCTAACCTGACTAGGACTGAAGGCAGGGCATTGATGAACTTGGAAAATGATACAAAAATAATTATTAAGTCATCGGACAAGGGGGGAAACTTGGTGATACTAGATAGGTATCAATACACTCGCATGTGCTATGACATTCTATTAGACCCTAAGTGTTATGAAATAGTACAAAGGGCCGATATCAAGGGTTATTATGATGAACTAACCTTGATAGTGAATGAGGCAAAGAACAGTAACCTCATTAGTGCCGCTGAGCGAGACTTTCTAATACCCCAACATCCAATCCAAGCTACATTCTATGCTCTGCCAAAATTACATAAAGGGCTCTCGCCCTTAAAAGGGCGTCCTATTGTAGCTGGTATTGGCTCATTAACCCAAAATGCCAGTCTATATGTGGATGACATCATTAGGCCCTTCGTAATAAGTTTACCATCATACTTGAGGGATACTATGGATATACTTCGCAGACTTGAGGACGTTCAGGTGTCCGAAAGTGTTATGCTGGCGAGCTTGGATGTGGAGGCCCTGTATAGCTCCATACCCCATGATTTGGGGTGTGGGGCTGTCGGGGCCTTCCTGGCCACACGTGGGGGCCAATTTGATGGTCACAATGCATTTGTTCTCAGACTCCTGCGATTTATCCTGGAGCGGAACGCCTTCTCCTTTGACGGTAAACTCTTCCACCAGCTCAGGGGAGTGGCGATGGGGAGCCCCTGTGCCCCATCGTTCGCTAATCTCTACCTGGGCTGGTGGGAGAGGGAGAGAGTGTTTTGCGAAGCTATGGATGTTTGGACCCAGCGGATTCTCCTCTGGGTCCGTTTCATTGATGACGTGTTCATACTGTGGGACGGGCCCGGGGAGGAGTTCACATCCTTTGTGGGGTCCTTAAACATCAATGACCTGGGGCTGTACTTCACCTATGATATACAAAAAGAGAAGATGACATTTCTGGACCTTACTATCTCTAAAGAGCCATCAGGTCGGCTACGGACCTGTGTGCATAGAAAAGAAACTGCTACCAACTCTCTCTTGGATTGGCGTAGCTGGCATCCAAGTCCATTAAAATCTGGGATACCTAAGGGTCAATACCTTAGGGTTAGAAGAAACTGTACCCATATTTCGGATTTTCAGACCATGTCCAGGGACTTGAGAGGCAGGTTTAAGAGAAGAGGATATCCAGATAAGGTGTTGAAGAATGCGTACAAACATGCATTAAGTATAGACCGCACACAGCTTCTTAATCCGCGGGAGAAAAAACAGGAGTTGGCAGAAATCCGGATGGTCGCGACCTATGATGGAGCGGCTGAACGGATCAAGCAGATTTTGAACAATTCATGGGGCATTTTGAGAACGGACCCCTTGCTAGGCTCTATGGTGGGTATTAAACCAAGCATTACCTACCGTAGAGGTCCGAATCTAAAGGATAGGTTGGTGAACAGTTTTTTGCCCCCAGAAGTGTCGGCTGATACTTGGTTGGATAGACAGCGGGCAGAAATTAGGGGCACATTCCCTTGTGGGATGTGCAAGGCATGCCAATTTATTAAAAAAGGCAAGGTGGTTACATCTGCCAATACTCATAAAAGTTATGACATCAAATCGTTCATCAATTGCAAGACAACAGGAGTGGTCTATTTAACATCATGCTCCTGCGGACTCCAATACGTTGGAAAAACAACTAGGGAGTTCCGCAGGAGGATCCGTGAACACATCAATGATGTATTACGTGAGGAAGTGACCCCAATTTCAAGGCATGTAAGAGAAAAGCATGGTGGAGATGTGGGGTGTCTTCGGTTTCAAGGCATTGAGAAAGTGTTGCCATCCCCAAGAGGGGGCAACTTTGATAGAAAAGTGATCCAACGGGAAACAAGGTGGATTTTCCTAATGGACTCGGTACATCCAAAGGGCCTTAACGAATACATATCCTATGCTTCTTATATATAGAATCTAAAGATACCATCTTAAAAGAGTTCTATATATGGAATGAATGTTTAGCCATTCATAAATACTATCTTAGAGGTTTCTAAGTGCTGTGTGTATTCTATTATACACATGTAGATATAGATGTATTTTTGATCTTTTTTAGGATTGTAGCGAAATTATTCTGGCCATTCCCCAATTTGTTTGAATCCATGCTTCTCATATTTTAACATGGGGTTATTGATCTGTGCAGTTATTAATAATGTATCTTATTACTGACAGTATATAGTCCTCATCCAATGGTTGTGGCATGTACAGTCCATATCGGGTGATGTATTCCGTTTAATATATCAGAGCATTATGTAGACCGGAGGATCGGTCCTTTGAGGGCACAATTACTTACCTGATCGTCCACTTGTTAAGTTGTGTACTGACGGAGCGGTACCGCGACGTAGGTCTGACCCTTTAGAGCGCATATCGCGCTGTTCTAATCCCGCCCCGCTGTTGGAAGTGTAAGGCGAGGCATTCCCTGTGTCGGCATAGGAGGGAGGCGCCAATGACATCATTAGTCGCGCCCCCTTTGACGCGAGCGCAGGAGGCGGAGTTTTTGGGTTTAAATACCCGGCTCTGGTGAGCGCCCAGCGCGGTCAAAAACTATGACCGACCGAGCGTGTATGAAGCTCGTTTAAACAGCGCTGTATTTACAGCACGTTCCTATTGAGCCTCTGATGATTTAGCTCCATGTTGGAGTTAATTGAAACGCGTCAGGCCTTTTCTATACGCTTATTATAGCGATCTATCTAGCATGTGTGTATGAGTCTGTGGGTGACTGTGGCTTACAAGTAAAAGAGCTAAAGGTCCCAACTGCCCGAGATTAGCCCAAACTTAAGTATAGCAATGTCATCCCCCCTCTCCAAGCTACAACAAATTAAGTGGAGTGATGAATGTATGACTTTGGGCGCTTTCTTATATACTGGTCCACAGTGAGTTTGGTGGCATGTGTATTCTAGTCTCTAGGTGATTGTAACTCACAAGAAAAATAGCTGAGTGTTCTAGTTGCCCGAGACTAGCTCTAAATGGAGTATAGCAATGCCATTTCCCCTCCTTAGCCACTACAAGTGAATCGAATATTGAGTGGTTGACATTTGTATGTGGTGCTATATATGTTACTTTTGCTACATCTGATGTCTGTAGGCGGGGATTTAAGGGATTCAGTTTAATCACCTACACTGCTATATTAGGAGTGAAGCTGGGGTGAGTGTGGGCAGAAAAGACACACCAAACATGACTTTTTTTGAACGTATTTTATTTACTTGTTATCACTGAAACTTTTTAATTAAACAAATAAAAGTTACATTTTAGTGTACCTAAAATCCCACTTCTATCCCTTGTTACTATTTTTGGTCTGTACACATACCTATTTAAACAAATACTTGATTTTTGTTTTACATGAAGTTTACACTGAAATTTATTAGATTCCTAAAATGTTTGCCCTCGTGTCTGGTTTATGGAGACTCCGTCATGTTGTGTTGCTCGGGGCTTTATAAAATGGCGTTCTGCATTGTCTTCTTATCGGTGGCTTTGGACCAGCACATAGATGACGCGCGGATATAGAGATGTATCACGGAAGGTTCTGGTGACAATGGACATTACACAGCAGATACAATGGCCGCAGTCAGCACTTCAGGACAGGGATTAATACGGGGGAAGGGATGGGGGACATGGCTGCCAAATAATACACAAGGTGGGAGAACAAAGGAGACAAGGGAAGGAAAGAAGATACAAATCTGTTCACAGCTCAATCCGGTCTCCTTATTCCTAAAGACCTAATCTGAACAGGGACTTGTCATAATAATGGTCCGATACAGAAAAGCAAACTCCGGCTGTGAGTGCGACCCAAAGTCCAGGAAGACGCGGCGCCGAATTCTCAGCACTCGGATCACATCCCAGTGTCACCTGCTTTCCATCCCCCATTGATTTCATTGAGAGTTCTGATTTCATGGAGTCGGACAAGACCTGCTCTATAATTATCGGAATGTCATTGGACCCCCTGGAAAGATCCTTCACCTGCTCCCCCCGATCCTGTCCATGCGTCCTCAGGGGGCGATCACATTATCGCTGCTCGTGTCCATTATTAGCATCTGCCAGAAAATGTTACCGACAAACACGTACAAAAATCTGTTAAAAATCCAATAATTTGTTCCGTTAATGTCTGTTCTCATTCCGTCCGTCACCGGTTCGTTATTTTGGTGGAGATAATAAAGCGAGTGCAGAACTTGTTCAATATAACGAATTTATGACAGATATGAAGTGTTCATAATTAGTGAACATGGATGTCAGCGCCTAAGAGACGTATTACGGATTGTAGCAGATGATAACGGATGGGGCCAGTTATATCACCAGTCAGTTCTGTCCGTTCTTTCTGTGAGACCCCAGGACAGCGATGCGGTAGCGCCAACCAGTGACCCCTCCATTGTGCCGCCTACCCGCACCTTCCTGGAAGAACAGACAAAGTGTTCACCTCATATAACTAAAGAGGAATCTGCGCCATGTCCGAGCTGAACCAAGTGCAAAGCTGCAAAAAGATGCCGAACTTCTAATGGGCTCGGCCGGAAGATTTCTATCAATTTATGACCCTGGAAACTCGTCCGACAGGTTCTCATGTCATGTCAACAAATACTAAAGATCAGGGCTAATCTCCTATCTATCTATCTATCTATCTATCTATCTATCTATCTATCTATCTATCTCCTATCTATCTATCTATCTATCTATCTACTATCTATCTATCTATCTCCTATCTATCTATCTATCTATCTATCTATCTATCTCCTATCTATCTATCTATCTCCTATCTATCTATCTATCTATCTATCTATCTATCTCCTATCTATCTATCTATCTATCTATCTATCTATCTCCTATCTATCTATCTATCTATCTATCTATCTATCTATCTCCTATCTATCTATCTATCTATCTATCTCCTATCTATCTATCTATCTATCTATCTATCTATCTATCTCCTATTTATCTATCTATCTATCTATCTATCTATCTCCTATCTATCTATCTATCTCCTATCTATCTATCTATCTATCGATCTATCTATCTATCTATCTATCTATCTATCTATCTATGTATCTATCTATCTTCTATCTATCTATCTATCTATCTATCTATCTATCTATCCATCTCCTATCTATCTATCTATCTCCTATCTATCTATCTATCTATCGATCTATCTATCTATCTATCTATCTATCTATCTATCTATCTATGTATCTATCTATCTTCTATCTATCTATCTATCTATCTATCTATCTATCTATCTATCTATCCATCTCCTATCTATCTATCTATCTATCTATCTATCTATCTATCTACCTATCTACTATCTATCTATCTATCTATCTATCTATCTATCTATCTACTATCTATCTATCTATCTATCTATCTATCTATCTATCTATCTCCTATCTATCTATCTCCTAACTATCTCCTATCTATCTATCTATCTATCTATCTCCTATCTATCTATCTATCTATCTATCTATCTATCTTCTATCTATCTATCTATCTATCTATCTATCTCCTATCTATCTATCTATCTATCTATCTATCTACTATCTATCTATCTATCTATCTATCTATCTATCTCCTATCTATCTATCTATCTATCTATCTATCTCCTATTTATCTATCTATCTATCTATCTATCTATCTATCTATCTATCTCCTATCTATCTCCTATCTATCTATCTATCTATCTATCTATCTATCTCCTATCTATCTATCTATCTATCTATCTATCTCCTATCTATCTCCTATCTATCTATCTATCTATCTATCTATCTATCTATCTCCTATCTATCTATCTATCTATCTATCTATCTATCTCCTATCTATCTATCTATCTATCTATCTATCTATCTATCTATCTCCTATCTATCTATCTATCTATCTATCTATGTATCTATCTATCTATCTATCTAACTATCTTCTATCTATCTATCTATCTATCTATCTATCTATCTATCTATCCATCTCCTATCTATCTATCTATCTATCTATCTATCTATCTATCTACTATCTATCTATCTATCTATCTACTATCTATCTATCTATCTATCTATCTATCTCCTATCTATCTATCTATCTATCTATCTATCTCCTAACTATCTCCTATCTATCTATCTATCTATCTATCTATCTATCTATCTATCTACTATCTATCTATCTATCTATCTATCTATCTATCTCCTATCTATCTATCTCCTATCTATCTATCTATCTATCTATCTATCTATCTATCTCCTATTTATCTATCTATCTATCTATCTATCTATCTATCTTCTATCTATCTATCTATCTATCTATCTATCTATCTATCTATCTCCTATCTATCTATCTATCTATCTACTATCTATCTATCTATCTATCTATCTCCTATCTATCTATCTATCTATCTATCTATCTATCTATGTATCTATCTATCTATCTTCTATCTATCTATCTATCTATCTATCTATCCATCTCCTATCTATCTATCTATCTATCTATCTATCTATCTACCTATCTACTATCTATCTATCTATCTATCTATCTATCTACTATCTATCTATCTATCTATCTATCTATCTCCTATCTATCTATCTCCTAACTATCTCCTATCTATCTATCTATCTATCTATCTATCTATCTATCTATCTATCTATCTATCTCCTATCTATCTATCTATCTATCTATCTATCTATCTCCTATCTATCTCCTATCTATCTATCTATCTACCTATCTACTATCTATCTATCTATCTATCTATCTATCTATCTATCTATCTACTTTCTATCTATCTATCTATCTATCTATCTATCTATCTATCTATCTATCTCCTATCTATCTATCTCCTAACTATCTCCTATCTATCTATCTATCTATCTATCTATCTATCTATCTATCTATCTATCTACCTCCTATTTATCTATCTATCTATCTATCTATCTATCTATCTCCTATCTATCTATCTATCTATCTATCTATCTATCTCCTATCTATCTCCTATCTATCTATCTATCTATCTATCTATCTATCTATCTCCTATCTATCTATCTATCTATCTATCTATCTCCTATCTATCTATCTATCTATCTATCTATCTATCTATCTCCTATCTATCTATCTATCTATCTATCTATCTATCTATGTATCTATCTATCTATCTATCTATCTATCTTCTATCTATCTATCTATCTATCTATCTATCTATCTATCCATCTCCTATCTATCTATCTATCTATCTATCTATCTATCTATCTATCTACCTATCTACTATCTATCTATCTATCTATCTATCTACTATCTATCTATCTATCTATCTATCTATCTATCTCCTATCTATCTATCTATCTATCTATCTATCTATCTCCTAACTATCTCCTATCTATCTATCTATCTATCTATCTATCTATCTATCTCCTATCTATCTATCTATCTATCTATCTATCTATCTTCTATCTATCTATCTATCTATCTATCTATCTATCTATCTCCTATCTATCTATCTATCTATCTATCTATCTACTATCTATCTATCTATCTATCTATCTATCTATCTATCTATCTCCTATCTATCTATCTATCTATCTATCTATCTATCTCCTATCTATCTATCTCCTAACTATCTCCTATCTATCTATCTATCTATCTATCTATCTATCTATCTATCTACTATCTATCTCCTATCTATCTATCTATCTATCTATCTATCTATCTATCTCCTATCTATCTATCTATCTATCTATCTATCTATCTATCTATCTTCTATCTATCTATCTATCTATCTATCTATCTCCTATCTATCTATCTATCTATGTATCTATCTATCTATCTCCTATCTATCTATCTATCTATCTATCTATCTATCTCCTATTTATCTATCTATCTATCTATCTATCTATCTATCTCCTATCTATCTATCTATCTATCTATCTATCTATGTATCTATCTATCTATCTTCTATCTATCTATCTATCTATCTATCTATCTATCTATCCATCTCCTATCTATCTATCTATCTATCTATCTATCTATCTATCTACTATCTATCTATCTATCTATCTATCTATCTATCTACTATCTATCTATCTATCTCCTATCTATCTATCTCCTAACTATCTCCTATCTATCTATCTATCTATCTATCTATCTATCTATCTATCTATCTATCTACTATCTATCTCCTATCTATCTATCTATCTCCTATCTATCTATCTATCTATCTATCTATCTATCTATGTATCTATCTATCTTCTATCTATCTATCTATCTATCTATCTATCTATCTCCTATCTATCTATCTATCTATCTATCTATCTATCTACTATCTATCTATCTATCTATCTATCTATCTATCTATCTATCTCCTATCTATCTATCTATCTATCTATCTATCATCTATCTATCTATCTATCTATCTATCTATCTATCTCCTATCTATCTATCTATCTATCTATCTATCTATCTCCTATTTATCTATCTATCTATCTATCTATCTATCTATCTATCTATCTATCTCCTATCTATCTATCTATCTATCTATCTATCTATCTCCTATCTATCTATCTATCTATCTATCTCCTATTTATCTATCTATCTATCTATCTATCTATCTCCTATCTATCTCCTATCTATCTATCTATCTCCTATCTATCTATCTATCTATCTATCTATCTATCTATCTATGTATCTATCTATCTTCTATCTATCTATCTATCTATCTATCTCCTATCTATCTATCTATCTATCTATCTACTATCTATCTATCTATCTATCTATCTATCTATCTATCTCCTATCTATCTATCTATCTATCTATCTATCTATCTATCTCCTATCTATCTATCTATCTATCTATCTCCTATCTATCTATCTATCTATCTATCTATCTATCTCCTATTTATCTATCTATCTATCTATCTATCTATCTATCTATCTCCTATCTATCTATCTATCTATCTATCTATCTATCTCCTATCTATCTATCTATCTATCTATCTATCTCCTATCTATCTATCTATCTATCTATCTTCTATCTATCTATCTATCTATCTATCCATCTCCTATCTATCTATCTATCTATCTATCTATCTATCTATCTACCTATCTACTATCTATCTATCTATCTATCTATCTATCTATCTATCTATCTATCTCCTATCTATCTATCTATCTATCTATCTATCTATCTTCTATCTATCTATCTATCTATCTACTATCTATCTATCTATCTATCTATCTATCTATCTATCTTCTATCTATCTATCTATCTATCTATCTACTATCTATCTATCTATCTTCTATCTATCTATCTATCTATCTATCTATCTATCTTCTATCTATCTATCTATCTATCTATCTATCTATCTACTATCTATCTATCTATCTATCTATCTATCTATCTATCTATCTATCTACTATCTATCTATCTATCTCCTATCTATCTATCTCCTAACTATCTCCTATCTATCTATCTATCTATCTATCTATCTATCTATCTATCTATCTATCTACTATCTATCTCCTATCTATCTATCTATCTATCTCCTATCTATCTATCTATCTATCTATCTATCTATCTATCTATGTATCTATCTATCTTCTATCTATCTATCTATCTATCTATCTATCTATCTATCTCCTATCTATCTATCTATCTATCTATCTACTATCTATCTATCTATCTATCTATCTATCTCCTATCTATCTATCTATCTATCTATCTATCTCCTATCTATCTATCTATCTATCTATCTATCTATCTATCTCCTATCTATCTATCTATCTATCTATCTATCTATCTATCTCCTATTTATCTATCTATCTATCTATCTATCTATCTATCTCCTATCTATCTATCTATCTATCTATCTATCTATCTATCTATCTCCTATCTATCTATCTATCTATCTATCTATCTATCTCCTATTTATCTATCTATCTATCTATCTATCTATCTATCTCCTATCTATCTCCTATCTATCTATCTATCTCCTATCTATCTATCTATCTATCTATCTATCTATCTATGTATCTATCTATCTTCTATCTATCTATCTATCTATCTATCTATCTATCTCCTATCTATCTATCTATCTATCTATCTATCTATCTACTATCTATCTATCTATCTATCTATCTATCTATCTATCTCCTATCTATCTATCTATCTATCTATCTATCTATCTATCTATCTCCTATCTATCTATCTATCTATCTATCTATCTATCTATCTATCTCCTATCTATCTATCTATCTATCTATCTATCTATCTATCTCCTATTTATCTATCTATCTATCTATCTATCTATCTCCTATCTATCTATCTATCTATCTATCTATCTATCTATCTATCTCCTATCTATCTATCTATCTATCTATCTCCTATCTATCTATCTATCTATCTATCTATCTTCTATCTATCTATCTATCTATCTATCTATCTATCTATCTATCTATCCATCTCCTATCTATCTATCTATCTATCTATCTATCTATCTATCTATCTACCTATCTACTATCTATCTATCTATCTATCTATCTATCTATCTATCTCCTATCTATCTATCTATCTATCTATCTATCTATCTTCTATCTATCTATCTATCTATCTATCTATCTACTATCTATCTATCTATCTATCTATCTATCTATCTACTATCTATCTATCTATCTATCTATCTATCTACTATCTATCTATCTATCTATCTCCT
This sequence comes from Leptodactylus fuscus, assembly GCF_031893055.1. Taxonomy (NCBI): domain Eukaryota; kingdom Metazoa; phylum Chordata; class Amphibia; order Anura; family Leptodactylidae; genus Leptodactylus; species Leptodactylus fuscus. Next base: position 85,736 of record NW_027440372.1, read on the forward strand.
ATCTATCTATCTATCTATCTATCTATCTATCATCTATCTATCTATCTATCTATCTATCTATCTCCTATCTATCTATCTATCTATCTATCTATCTATCTCCTATCTATCTATCTATCTATCTATCTATCTATCTATCTCCTATTTATCTATCTATCTATCTATCTATCTATCTCCTATCTATCTATCTATCTATCTATCTATCTATCTATGTATCTATCTATCTATCTTCTATCTATCTATCTATCTATCTATCTATCTATCCATCTCCTATCTATCTATCTATCTATCTATCTATCTATCTATCTATCTATCTCCTATCTATCTATCTATCTATCTATCTCCTATCTATCTATCTATCTATCTATCTATCTATCTATCTATCTCCTATCTATCTATCTATCTATCTATCTATCTCCTATCTATCTATCTATCTTCTATCTATCTATCTATCTATCTATCTATCTATCTATCTATCTATCCATCTCCTATCTATCTATCTATCTATCTATCTATCTCCTATCTATCTATCTATCTATCTATCTATCTATCTACTATCTATCTCCTATCTATCTATCTATCTATCTATCTATCTATCTCCTATCTATCTATCTATCTATCTATCTATCTATCTATGTATCTATCTATCTTCTATCTATCTATCTATCTATCTATCTATCTCCTATCTATCTATCTATCTATCTATCTATCTATCTATCTACTATCTATCTATCTATCTATCTATCTATCTATCTATCTATCTATCTATCTCCTATCTATCTATCTATCTATCTATCTATCTCCTATCTATCTATCTATCTATCTACTATCTATCTATCTATCTATCTCCTATCTATCTATCTATCTATCTATCTCCTATCTATCTATCTATCTATCTATCTATCTCCTATCTATCTATCTATCTATCTATCTCCTATCTATCTATCTATCTATCTATCTATCTATCTATCTATCTCCTATCTATCTATCTATCTATCTATCTATCTATCTCCTATCTATCTATCTATCTATCTATCTATCTCCTATCTATCTATCTATCTATCTATCTATCTATCTATCTCCTATCTATCTATCTATCTATCTATCTATCTATCTATCTATCTATCTATCTCCTATCTATCTATCTATCTACTATCTATCTATCTATCTATCTCCTATCTATCTATCTGTCTATCTATCTATCTATCTATCTATCTATCTATCTATCTATCTCCTATCTATCTATCTATCTATCTATCTATCTATCTCCTATCTATCTATCTATCTATCTATCTATCTATCTCCTATCTATCTATCTATCTATCTATCTATCTCCTATCTATCTATCTATCTATCTATCTATCTATCTATCTATCTCCTATCTATCTATCTATCTATCTATCTATCTATCTATCTATCTCCTATCTATCTATCTATCTATCTATCTATCTATCTATCTCCTATCTATCTATCTATCTATCTATCTATCTATCTATCTATCTCCTATCTATCTATCTATCTATCTATCTATCTATCTATCTATCTATCTCCTATCTATCTATCTATCTATCTATCTATCTCCTATCTATCTATCTATCTATCTATCTATCTATCTATCTATCTATCTCCTATCTATCTATCTATCTATCTATCTATCTATCTATCTATCTATCTATCCATCCATCTGCTTTAATGTTCTGCTGTATTATATTTATTTGGAGACTTCTGCATCTTAAATACTGGACACTTCAGTTATTACAATCTATTTATCTTCAGTCTTATAGAAAACACAATCTTAGCTCTGCTACACGGATAAACCTGCTATAATGTCTTCTATGAACCTATTAAATAAGATGTAATATAAGAAATTCATTCTGGAAAGTCTTGCAATTGTTTCTGGGCTTGCTACAAAGAATCCATTGACTGCGCCGCTGATCCTCCTTCATTTCCACTTGGCAGTCACCATGACCTGCAGGGGGCAGTGCGAGACCATAAACCGCGCGTGCGGAGCGCAGAGGGGCACCAAGTGCTGGTTTTAATATTTGCCACCTGTAAAGTGAATAGAAATTACACTGGAAACAGCCCCTCGACTTGAAGAGGTGAAAAAAAGAACATCAAGAAAGAGAAGTTCCGCATCTTGGCTTCTCCTTAAAGAAATTCTTCACATGGGATTTTCGTGTTTGAAGTTGAAATGAACTACTAGCGAGCGAACAGAAGATTTCACACTAAACTCCGCCATGGACACAGAGAAGGGGAAGAGGAGAAGGTTGAGCGGTTGCTCTGACAGCGGAGACAGACACTTCAGCCTTCTTATTGTGGTTATTAAGTAGCTACAACATGTTCCTCAGGGCTGGAGTGCGAGCTTTGTGCAACAAGTCAGGCCAAGTTCTCCAAACATTGTCATTCTCCTCTAGCTAAAGTCAATAGTGAGTTGGGGATGACAGCGAGCGTGATGGAAGCCGCGGCTCGCCCACACTTTGCTTTCAGCTATATTCGCCGTATACCACACCAAGGCTCCTTTTCCCTCCTGAGTCTTGGGAATTTCGCTTGTACCCTTAAGGCGACCAAACAAGCTGAGCCACCGACGATCACTATCTGTCTCAGCAGGTTTTTCATTCAGCATTTTCTCCCCTCCCCTCTTTTTTCGTAGAATTGGCGTTCTAGGAGAGACAAGCACATAAAACTTTTCATTTTTCAGCTTAATGGCCAATTACGGGGGAGTCGTTTTTAGTTATTTTTGACTAATGTATTTTTTGCCCTCAGCGTCTTCTCTTAAATGCCATTAGTTTTTTATAGAGGGGTAACACCCTTAAAAGCAAAGGCACAAGGTCAATTTTTGGCAATTTAGATCAATCATAGGTGCTCATAAAAGATATATAGGTTTGTGGGAAGTTGCGACACATTGTTACAGCGCATGCGCACGGTGGCGGCGAGGTTTAGGACTCGATACACGTTATAGGGACATCCAATGTCCATGTGTCCTGGTAAAGGGGTTTCCTAGGCAGCCTATGGTCACTTACTTCTCTCAAGTCCTGGAATCTGGAGCTGGTTCTCACTAGGGACAAGTAAACCAATTTGCAATAAACCCGGTTTGTTATGAATTTTCCAAAAAATTTCCAAAGATTTGCATAAACCCAAAATTTTGTGGTTTCTCATCATCTGAGGTCTGTACACTGAGAGGTGAGTAAACATAACAAACTCCTACTTACTCACCTCTCCAGGGCTTCAGTGTCCAGGGTCGCAGGCTCTTAGGTTCTCTTCCACCCTCAGGAACGTATCTAAGCACCATGACATCAGCGCGCCACAAATGACCTCTGAGGGCACTCAGGGCCACTGACTATATACAAGACGACGAAAGGGGCCCTAACAGAATGAGGACCCATAATGGAACAACGATAGAGAGACAGGTGACGAAAAAAGGAAAAAAAAGTTCTATGAATGCTAAGGAGATGAAGGGATGCCCAAATGAATATCTATCAATGGAATGAGACCTTTAAGAGCTCATAGTGGTCTGTGTGATACTTCCCATCCCTTAAAAAGAGTTTGTCTCCAAAACCATCATATCACCCCAGCCCTGCAGAAAGATAGGTTACTGTCACCAGAACCAGTATATCACCCCAGCCCTGCAGATAGATAGGTTACTGTCTCCAAAACCATCATATCACCCCAGCCCTGCAGATAGATAGGTTACTGTCTCCAAAACCATCATATCACCCCAGCCCTGCAGAAAGATAGGTTACTGTCACCAGAACCAGTATATCACCCCAGCCCTGCAGATAGATAGGTTACTGTCTCCAAAACCATCATATCACCCCAGCCCTGCAGATAGATAGGTTACTGTCACCAGGACCAGCATATCACCCCAGCCCTGCAGATAGATAGGTTACTGTCACCAGAACCAGCATATCACCCCAGCCCTGCAGATAGATAGGTTACTGTCACCAGACCCAGCATATCACCCCATCCCTGCAGATAGATAGGTTACTGTCACCAGACCCAGCATATCACCCCAGCCCTGCAGATAGATAGGTTACTGTCACCAGAACCAGTATATCACCCCAGCCCTGCAGATAGATAGGTTACTGTCTCCAAAACCATCATATCACCCCAGCCCTGCAGAAAGATAGGTTACTGTCACCAGAACCAGTATATCACCCCAGCCCTGCAGATAGATAGGTTACTGTCTCCAAAACCATCATATCACCCCAGCCCTGCAGATAGATAGGTTACTGTCACCAGGACCAGCATATCACCCCAGCCCTGCAGATAGATAGGTTACTGTCACCAGAGCCAGCATATCACCCCAGCCCTGCAGATAGATAGGTTACTGTCACCAGAACCAGCATATCACCCCAGCCCTGCAGATAGATAGGTTACTGTCACCAGACCCAGCATATCACCCCATCCCTGCAGATAGATAGGTTACTGTCACCAGACCCAGCATATCACCCCAGCCCTGCAGATAGATAGGTTACTGTCACCAGAACCAGCATATCACCCCAGCCCTGCAGATAGATAGGTTACTGTCACCAGACCCAGCATATCACCCCAGCCCTGCAGATAGATAGGTTACTGTCACCAGATCCAGCACATCACCCCAGCCCTGCAGATAGATAGGTTACTGTCACCAGACCCAGCATATCACCCCAGCCCTGCAGATAGATAGGTTACTGTCACCAGAACCAGCATATCACCCCAGCCCTGCAGATAGATAGGTTACTGTCACCAGACCCAGCATATCACCCCAGCCCTGCAGATAGATAGGTTACTGTCACCAGAACCAGCATATCACCCCAGCCCTGCAGATAGATAGGTTACTGTCACCAGATCCAGCACATCACCCCAGCCCTGCAGATAGATAGGTTACTGTCACCAGAACCAACATATCACCCCAGCCCTGCAGATAGATAGGTTACTGTCACCAAACCCAGCATATCACCCCAGCCCTGCAGATAGATAGGTTACTGTCACCAGACCCAGCATATCACCCCAGCACTGCAGATAGATAGGTTACTGTCACCAGGACCAGCATATCACCCCAGTCCTGCAGATAGATAGGTTACTATCACCAGACCCCAGCATATCACCCCAGCCCTGCAGATAGATAGGTTACTGTCACCAGACCCAGCATATCACCCCAGCCCTGCAGATAGATAGGTTACTGTCACCAGAACCAGCATATCACCCCAGTCCTGCAGATAGATAGGTTACTGTCACCAGACCCAGCATATCACCCCAGCCCTGTAGATAGATAGATTACTGTCACCAGAACCAGTATATCACTCCAGTCCTGCAGATAGATAGGTTACTGTCACCAGAACCAGCATATCACCCCAGCCCTGCAGATAGATAGGTTACCGTCACCAGGACCAGCATATCACCCCAGTCCTGCAGATAGATAGGTTACTATCACCAGACCCCAGCATATCACCCCAGCCCTGCAGATAGATAGGTTACTGTCACCAGACCCAGCATATCACCCCAGCCCTGCAGATAGATAGGTTACTGTCACCAGGACCAGCATATCACCCCAGTCCTGCAGATAGATAGGTTACTGTCACCAGAACCAGCATATCACCCCAGTCCTGCAGATAGGTTACTGTCACCAGAACCAGTATATCACTCCAGTCCTGCAGATAGATAGGTTACTGTCACCAGGAGCAGCATATCACCCCAGCCCTGCAGATAGATAGGTTACTGTCACCAGGAGCAGCATGTCACCCCAGTCCTGCAGATAGATAGGTTACTGTCACCAGACCCAGTATATCACCCCAGCCCTGCAGATAGATAGGTTAGTGTCAGCAGAACCAGCATATCACCCCAGCCCTGCAGATAGATAGGTTACTGTCACCAGAACCAGCATATCACCCCAGCCCTGCAGATAGATAGGTTACTGTCACCAGACCCAGTATATCACCCCAGCCCTGCAGATAGATAGGTTACTATCACCAGAACCAGCATATCACCCCAGCCCTGTAGATAGATAGGTTACTGTCACCAGTACCAGCATATCACCCCAGCCCTACAGATAGATAGGTTACTGTCACCAGAACCAGCATATCACCCCATTCCTGCAGATAGATAGGTTACTGTCACCAGACCCAGCATATCACCCCAGCCCTGCAGATAGATAGGTTACTGTCACCAGAACCAGCATATCACCCCAGCCCTGCAGATAGATAGGTTACTGTCACCAGAACCAGCATATCACCCCAGCCCTGCAGATAGATAGGTTACTGTCACCAGAACCAGCATATCACCCCAGTCCTGCAGATAGATAGGTTACTGTCACCAGACCCAGCATATCACCCCAGCCCTGCAGATAGATAGGTTACTGTCACCAGAACCAGCATATCACCCCAGTCCTGCAGATAGATAGGTTACTGTCACCAGAACCAGCATATCACCCCAGTCCTGCAGATAGATAGGTTACTGTCACCAGAACCAGCATATCACCCCAGTCCTGCAGATAGATAGGCTACTGTCACCAGAACCAGCATATCACCCCAGCCCTGCAGATAGATAGGTTACTGTCACCAGAACCAGCATATCACCCCAGCCCTGCAGATAGATAGGTTACTGTCACCAGAACCAGCATATCACCCCAGCCCTGCAGATAGATAGGTTACTGTCACCAGACCCAGCATATCACCCCAGCCCTGCAGATAGATAGGTTACTGTCACCAGAACCAGCATATCACCCCAGCCCTGCAGATAGATAGGTTACTGTCACCAGAACCAGCATATCACCCCAGCCCTGCAGATAGATAGGTTACTGTCACCAGAACCAGCATATCACCCCAGCCCTGCAGATAGATAGGTTACTGTCACCAGAACCAGAATATCCCCCCAGCCCTGCAGATAGATAGGTTACTGTCACCAGAACCAGCATATCACCCCAGTCCTGCAGATAGGTTACTGTCACCAGAACCAGTATATCACTCCAGTCCTGCAGATAGATAGGTTACTGTCACCAGAACCAGCATATCACCCCAGCCCTGCAGATAGATAGGTTACTGTCACCAGAACCAGCATATCACCCCAGCCCTGCAGATAGATAGGTTACTGTCACCAGAACCAGCATATCACCCCAGCCCTGCAGATAGATAGGTTACTGTCACCAGAACCAGAATATCCCCCCAGCCCTGCAGATAGATAGGTTACTGTCACCAGAACCAGCATATCACCCCAGTCCTGCAGATAGGTTACTGTCACCAGAACCAGTATATCACTCCAGTCCTGCAGATAGATAGGTTACTGTCACCAGAACCAGCATATCACCCCAGCCCTGCAGATAGAAAGGTTACTGTCACCAGGACCAGCATATCACCCCAGCCCTGCAGATAGATAGGTTACTGTCACCAGACCCCAGCATATCACCCCAGCCCTGCAGATAGATAGGTTACTGTCACCAGAACCAGCATATCACCTCAGCCCTGCAGATAGATAGGTTACTGTCACCAGAACCAGCATATCACCCCAGCCCTGCAGATAGATAGGTTACTGTCACCAGGACCAGCATGTCACCCCAGTCCTGCAGATAGATAGGTTACTGTCACCAGACCCAGTATATCACCCCAGCCCTGCAGATAGATAGGTTAGTGTCAGCAGAACCAGCATATCACCCCAGCCCTGCAGATAGATAGGTTACTATCACCAGAACCAGCATATCACCCCAGCCCTGCAGATAGATAGGTTACTGTCACCAGACCCAGTATATCACCCCAGCCCTGCAGATAGATAGGTTACTATCACCAGAACCAGCATATCACCCCAGCCCTGTAGATAGATAGGTTACTGTCACCAGTACCAGCATATCACCCCAGCCCTACAGATAGATAGGTTACTGTCACCAGAACCAGCATATCACCCCAGCCCTGCAGATAGATAGGTTACTGTCACCAGAACCAGCATATCACCCCATTCCTGCAGATAGATAGGTTACTGTCACCAGACCCAGCATATCACCCCAGCCCTGCAGATAGATAGGTTACTGTCACCAGAACCAGCATATCACCCCAGCCCTGCAGATAGATAGGTTACTGTCACCAGAACCAGCATATCACCCCAGCCCTGCAGATAGATAGGTTACTGTCACCAGAACCAGCATATCACCCCAGTCCTGCAGATAGATAGGTTACTGTCACCAGACCCCAGCATATCACCCCAGCCCTGCAGATAGATAGGTTACTGTCACCAGAACCAGCATATCACCCCAGCCCTGCAGATAGATAGGTTACTGTCACCAGAACCAGCATATCACCCCAGCCCTGCAGATAGATAGGTTACTGTCACCAGAACCAGCATATCACCCCATTCCTGCAGATAGATAGGTTACTGTCACCAGACCCAGCATATCACCCCAGCCCTGCAGATAGATAGGTTACTGTCACCAGAACCAGCATATCACCCCAGTCCTGCAGATAGATAGGTTACTGTCACCAGAACCAGCATATCACCCCAGTCCTGCAGATAGATAGGTTACTGTCACCAGAACCAGCATATCACCCCAGTCCTGCAGATAGATAGGCTACTGTCACCAGAACCAGCATATCACCCCAGCCCTGCAGATAGATAGGTTACTGTCACCAGAACCAGCATATCACCCCAGCCCTGCAGATAGATAGGTTACTGTCACCAGAACCAGCATATCACCCCAGCCCTGCAGATAGATAGGTTACTGTCACCAGACCCAGCATATCACCCCAGCCCTGCAGATAGATAGGTTACTGTCACCAGAACCAGCATATCACCCCAGCCCTGCAGATAGATAGGTTACTGTCACCAGAACCAGCATATCACCCCAGCCCTGCAGATAGATAGGTTACTGTCACCAGAACCAGCATATCACCCCAGTCCTGCAGATAGATAGGTTACTGTCACCAGAACCAGCATATCACCCCAGTCCTGCAGATAGATAGGTTACTGTCACCAGAACCAGCATATCACCCCAGTCCTGCAGATAGATAGGCTACTGTCACCAGAACCAGCATATCACCCCAGCCCTGCAGATAGATAGGTTACTGTCACCAGAACCAGAATATCCCCCCAGCCCTGCAGATAGATAGGTTACTGTCACCAGAACCAGCATATCACCCCAGTCCTGCAGATAGGTTACTGTCACCAGAACCAGTATATCACTCCAGTCCTGCAGATAGATAGGTTACTGTCACCAGAACCAGCATATCACCCCAGCCCTGCAGATAGATAGGTTACTGTCACCAGAACCAGCATATCACCCCAGCCCTGCAGATAGATAGGTTACTGTCACCAGAACCAGCATATCACCCCAGCCCTGCAGATAGATAGGTTACTGTCACCAGAACCAGAATATCCCCCCAGCCCTGCAGATAGATAGGTTACTGTCACCAGAACCAGCATATCACCCCAGTCCTGCAGATAGGTTACTGTCACCAGAACCAGTATATCACTCCAGTCCTGCAGATAGATAGGTTACTGTCACCAGAACCAGCATATCACCCCAGCCCTGCAGATAGAAAGGTTACTGTCACCAGAACCAGCATATCACCCCAGCCCTGCAGATAGATAGGTTACTGTCACCAGACCCAGCATATCACCCCAGCCCTGCAGATAGATAGGTTACTGTCACCAGAACCAGCATATCACCCCAGCCCTGCAGATAGATAGGTTACTGTCACCAGAACCAGCATATCACCCCAGCCCTGCAGATAGATAGGTTACTGTCACCAGAACCAGCATATCACCCCAGCCCTGCAGATAGATAGGTTACTGTCACCAGAACCAGAATATCCCCCCAGCCCTGCAGATAGATAGGTTACTGTCACCAGAACCAGCATATCACCCCAGTCCTGCAGATAGGTTACTGTCACCAGAACCAGTATATCACTCCAGCCCTGCAGATAGAAAGGTTACTGTCACCAGGACCAGCATATCACCCCAGCCCTGCAGATAGATAGGTTACTGTCACCAGACCCCAGCATATCACCCCAGCCCTGCAGATAGATAGGTTACTGTCACCAGAAGCAGCATATCACCTCAGCCCTGCAGATAGATAGGTTACTGTCACCAGAACCAGCATATCACCCCAGTCCTGCAGATAGATAGGTTACTGTCACCAGACCCCAGCATATCACCCCAGCCCTGCAGATAGATAGGTTACTGTCACCAGAACCAGCATATCACCCCAGCCCTGCAGATAGATAGGTTACTGTCACCAGGACCAGCATGTCACCCCAGTCCTGCAGATAGATAGGTTACTGTCACCAGACCCAGTATATCACCCCAGCCCTGCAGATAGATAGGTTAGTGTCAGCAGAACCAGCATATCACCCCAGCCCTGCAGATAGATAGGTTACTATCACCAGAACCAGCATATCACCCCAGCCCTGCAGATAGATAGGTTACTGTCACCAGACCCAGTATATCACCCCAGCCCTGCAGATAGATAGGTTACTATCACCAGAACCAGCATATCACCCCAGCCCTGTAGATAGATAGGTTACTGTCACCAGTACCAGCATATCACCCCAGCCCTACAGATAGATAGGTTACTGTCACCAGAACCAGCATATCACCCCAGCCCTGCAGATAGATAGGTTACTGTCACCAGAACCAGCATATCACCCCATTCCTGCAGATAGATAGGTTACTGTCACCAGACCCAGCATATCACCCCAGCCCTGCAGATAGATAGGTTACTGTCACCAGAACCAGCATATCACCCCAGCCCTGCAGATAGATAGGTTACTGTCACCAGAACCAGCATATCACCCCAGCCCTGCAGATAGATAGGTTACTGTCACCAGAACCAGCATATCACCCCAGTCCTGCAGATAGATAGGTTACTGTCACCAGACCCCAGCATATCACCCCAGCCCTGCAGATAGATAGGTTACTGTCACCAGAACCAGCATATCACCCCAGTCCTGCAGATAGATAGGTTACTGTCACCAGACCCAGTATATCACCCCAGCCCTGCAGATAGATAGGTTAGTGTCAGCAGAACCAGCATATCACCCCAGCCCTGCAGATAGATAGGTTACTATCACCAGAACCAGCATATCACCCCAGCCCTGCAGATAGATAGGTTACTGTCACCAGACCCAGTATATCACCCCAGCCCTGCAGATAGATAGGTTACTATCACCAGAACCAGCATATCACCCCAGCCCTGTAGATAGATAGGTTACTGTCACCAGTACCAGCATATCACCCCAGCCCTACAGATAGATAGGTTACTGTCACCAGAACCAGCATATCACCCCAGCCCTGCAGATAGATAGGTTACTGTCACCAGAACCAGCATATCACCCCATTCCTGCAGATAGATAGGTTACTGTCACCAGACCCAGCATATCACCCCAGCCCTGCAGATAGATAGGTTACTGTCACCAGAACCAGCATATCACCCCAGCCCTGCAGATAGATAGGTTACTGTCACCAGAACCAGCATATCACCCCAGCCCTGCAGATAGATAGGTTACTGTCACCAGAACCAGCATATCACCCCAGTCCTGCAGATAGATAGGTTACTGTCACCAGACCCCAGCATATCACCCCAGCCCTGCAGATAGATAGGTTACTGTCACCAGAACCAGCATATCACCCCAGTCCTGCAGATAGATAGGTTACTGTCACCAGAACCAGCATATCACCCCAGCCCTGCAGATAGATAGGTTACTGTCACCAGAACCAGCATATCACCCCAGCCCTGCAGATAGATAGGTTACTGTCACCAGACCCAGCATATCACCCCAGCCCTGCAGATAGATAGGTTACTGTCACCAGAACCAGCATATCACCCCAGCCCTGCAGATAGATAGGTTACTGTCACCAGAACCAGCATATCACCCCAGCCCTGCAGATAGATAGGTTACTGTCACCAGAACCAGCATATCACCCCAGCCCTGCAGATAGATAGGTTACTGTCACCAGAACCAGAATATCCCCCCAGCCCTGCAGATAGATAGGTTACTGTCACCAGAACCAGAATATCCCCCCAGCCCTGCAGATAGATAGGTTACTGTCACCAGAACCAGCATATCACCCCAGCCCTGCAGATAGATAGGTTACTGTCACCAGAACCAGCATATCACCCCAGTCCTGCAGATAGATAGGTTACTGTCACCAGAACCAGCATATCACCCCAGCCCTGCAGATAGATAGGTTACTGTCACCAGAACCAGCATATCACCCCAGCCCTGCAGATAGATAGGTTACTGTCACCAGAACCAGCATATCACCCCAGTCCTGCAGATAGATAGGTTACTGTCACCAGAACCAGCTTATCACCCCAGCCCTGCAGATAGATAGGTTACTATCACCAGAACCAGCATATCACCCCAGCCCTGCAGATAGATAGGTTACTGTCACCAGAACCAGGATATCACCCCAGCCCTGCAGATAGATAGGTTACTGTCACCAGAACCAACATATCACCCCAGCCCTGTAGATAGATAGGTTACTGTCACCAGAACCAGGATATCACCCCAGCCCTGCAGATAGATAGGTTACTGTCACCAGAACCAGTATATCACCCTAGTCCTGCAGATAGATAGGTTACTGTAACCAGAACCAGAATGGAGAATGACCAGAGATCTGTGTTTTTGAAAAAGTTTCATTTTCGATGCGTGTTTTTTTCTCAATGTGGGGATAACTTTAAAAAAAAAAATTCTCATTGGCTTTGCTTGGACTAAAAAACTCAGTCTTTTCTTCTGCTACAGTTTTGCAATATTTGTCTAATAGGACATATGGGCGGGGCCTATCTTGGTGAAACCCCTTTAATTGCAAAATTGATAAAGTATTAGCCATCGCCTCCAAAGTAAAATCATCTTCTAGTGCCCTCTCCACAGTGACATCAGATCCTTGTATGTGTCCTGGTATTGCAGCCACCGTAGCTTGCACCTTGCGCGTTGTATTCATGAGGACGCGACTTCATTTTGCAGTTGTGCTCCTCCGTTGGTCCAAGGCTAATCTTACTCAGAATGTAGTATAGCTGGATCTTATATATCCTGAATACATTTCCTAAGGCACAAGAGGACTGGATCTTCTTAGTCTGGGGTCTCATCTCCTTGAGGTTGTCTTGTCGTGGCAGATGGGCTCTCAGGATTGGATCAAATACTAAGCTAAGAACCTTCACATTTCCACATCCATAGAACTTCTATATGAGCAGAGCCATTCAGAATGAAGACTGTCAGGGCTCACATAAATGATCTGCGTAATGATCTATTCCAGAGATAATTTCTTGAGCGCTTTGTAACATCTCTGCTGAGATTGAAGCTTCCGGGGTGAAAAATGATGGTGATCTCCAACAAGAGAAGCTGAAGAAATTAGCTGCTAAATAGATCATTACACAAAGTACTGTACCAGGAGAACGTATCAATCCCCAATAATGATCTCCTGGAAATTACCAGGATCATTACGAGACATGACAGAAAATGAGGTCAGGGAATGACTTGTTGACATCGGTGTTCAGCCTTCTCCGGCTCTACTAAAAGGCTCCGTGGAGCTGAAGGAGAACGGCTCGCCTCACCCCAAAATTGTCAGATCCCCATCAATCCCATCAAGTCTGACGTATTTTCAAAAAGTGTTTCATTGTCTTACAGTAATCAGTATTCTTATTCGCAGGCCATTCTTGGGGACGATTTTTGATACATGGGGCCGAGTGACGGGCATTTACCATCTTGTTACAGTATTCTGGTGCAAAAAATTTGCAAATGATGAGGAATGTTGCAACAGTTGGCCCCTCACTACCCCAAATAGCATGAGAAGAAGGCACCTAGCCTGGAAGGGAGGAGGCTGTCATCTGTCTGGAAGATTTATGAACACTTAAGACAGAAAATAATGCAAATTATGGTGCAGCCAAAGAGCAAGTCCCCCTCTGTGATATGCAGCTGACTGACCATAGCATTGACCTAAGGACGAGGGAATTTAAGAGTTAAAGGATCTAGAACAGGGGTGCTCACACTTTTTCAGCGTGTGAGCTACTTTATTAGCTGACCAAGGCAAAAGATCTACTAGGGCGGGGCCGGGGCGGGCCTGTGGGCGGGCCAGGTGGCACTGTGGGCGGGGCCGGGCGGATTGTGATAGCAGGAGACAGCGGCGTTCTGTGGCCGCCCAGGGATCCCTGCTGTCTGTTTGTTCACAGCGCAGGCTGAGAGTTATCTCTGGACACCGGTAGGCTGGGGCTGCGGTAGCCCCGCCTGCCAGTGTCCGGTGATGACTCTCAGCCTGCGCTGTGAACAAACAGACACCGGGAATCCCTCATCCTGCGATCGACCCATACGTCCTTTGCGATTTACCAGTAGATCACGATCGACGTATTGGGCACCCCTGATCTAGAAGAAAAAAGGTGATAAGTACAAATCAGATCTAGTAATAGTAATGTATAAGCACAATATGCCGATCCCCATGGCCCTGACCGGGCACAATAAAGGAAGGTTGAAGATCTTTCTCCACCTCCTTCGGCTTCAGCTTTGTAAATCTTTCTATAGATGATTCTGATTCCAGCTCAGTGGGAATTCCTTCTTTGGCCCCCACCATTCCTGGGCAATCATTGCTCTTAGTTTCAGCATAGTTGTGCTTTCTGTTGTCAGATGGGTGGTCCCTGGCTTTCTGTTCTGGTTCAGGACCACCCACCTGACAGTAGAGAACCTAATTAGCATATTCGGAGATAAAGCTAACAGCACTGAATATTCGGGAATGGAAAGTATGGGAGTTGGAGGAGGGTGTGAAGGGTCCCCAGAGTCTGTGGCAAGGGTGTGCGTGCCATAAGTAATGCCCCCTATACATTAGATCTGTCCCTTGTCTGAAGCCACTGAATCTGAACAGCCGTCCTAGAAACATCTGAAACTATCTGCAGCGATATCTCAGCACCAGGGCTCAGACTGGGAAAGCTGAGTGTATATAATACCGCACATCTCTGAGGACATGAAATATCATCTATAAGGTGTACGGCTGGCGTAACCCGCTGATAAGGAAGGGGACATGTATACAGTGTAAATGGATAAGGATCAGCCCATGATATAAAGCTCCCATGTGGGAGGAAGTGTTAGGTGCGGGCTATCTATATATACATATATACCTATAGCACAGGCTATATCACAGAAGACCTCAGCGGTTACACTTCCTATAAGGTCATGTACCCTACAAGAACCATGACAAGGTGTCTATATAATATGAAGGCTTACTCCTATGTCATTGGCAGGGCCTCGTACCCCCGAGATTGGTCTGACCCTTTCCAGACCTCTCCATACACTGTATAGGGTGAATGTACAAGCGAATCCTACAGCAAAGACTCACCTTTGGTTATATGAGGGAACTACATTATAATACAGTAGAAGACACCTGTTTTTTGGCGTTACCACCAGGAAGACAACACGAGAACATTCATGTCCTCTGCCTATTACCTGAATCACAAAGTAATTACCTAAATTACAAGCAAAGGTTCTCCAAAGTGACAGCAAGGCCCGAAGCAAGAAGTTATATGGCACCCTATATAATTCCTCCATAAATATCTGTCTACAAACTATTTCCTTTTCTTAAAGTCTCTTTGACGCGCAGTAAACCCTCCACAGTCTATAATTCACCAATTTACACCTATTATCAAAATTGCTCCATTTACAAGTCGCAGAGAAGTTCATTTCATTGCTGTCACATTTTCTACTGACAACATGACTGTAACGTCTCTGATTGGGATCTGAATCCCCTGCACTCGTGTGAGAGAAAGAAGTGAATGAAATCTCCCACATCTTCACCACCAACACCCACAAAGAGGTGAGGACTTTCTGGTCGGGTTCCCAATGCTGATCCTGCAGAAGTCAGGAACACGACCAATGGTCCCAACAGGAGAGCGGTCAGGAAGTGACAGGAGACAACCCAAGACAGGAACATAATTAGGAACAGAGATAAGGGTCAGAGGTAAAACAACAGGTACCAGGTGAACACTCCTAAGGATCAACCAGGAGCAAAAGTCACAAACAAGTATGAAGTCAAGATCAGGATCAGTCAGGAGTCAGAAGCACAAGCATCAAGTGCCAGGAGAATAAACCACAATCAGAAGGGAATGAGTCCATGGCAGGAAACTAGACCCAACAAGGTGGCAGTTGTCTCTTAACTAGAGCAGGAAAGGTGGAGTCTGATCCAATAAGACTGTATAGTATAGGGGTAGATGAGGAGATGTCCTCTTCTCTGTCCTCCTCCTCCTTGACCTCTCCTCTGTCCTCCTCCTCCTTGACCTCTCCTCTGTCCTCCTCCTCCTTGACCTCTCCTCTGTCCTCCTCCTCCTTGACCTCTCCTCTGTCCTCCTCCTCCTTGTCCTCTCCTCTGTCCTCCTCCTCCTTGTCCTCTCCTCTGTCCTCCTCCTCCTTGTCCTCTCCTCTGTCCTCCTCCTCCTTGTCCTCTCCTCTGTCCTCCTCCTCCTCCTTGTCCTCTCCTCTGTCATCCTCCTCCTTGTCCTCTCCTCTGTCCTCCTCCTCCTTGTCCTCTCCTCTGTCCTCCTCCTTCTCCTTGACCTCTCCTCTGTCCTCCTCCTCCTTGTCCTCTCCTCTGTCCTCCTCCTCCTCCTTGTCCTCTCCTCTGTCCTCCTCCTCCTTGACCTCTCCTCTGTCCTCCTCCTCCTTGACCTCTCCTCTGTCCTCCTCCTCCTTGTCCTCTCCTCTGTCCTCCTCCTCCTTGACCTCTCCTCTGTCCTCCTCCTCCTTGTCCTCTCCTCTGTCCTCCTCCTCCTTGTCCTCTCCTCTGTCCTCCTCCTCCTTGACCTCTCCTCTGTCCTCCTCCTCCTTGACCTCTCCTCTGTCCTCCTCCTCCTCCTTGACCTCTCCTCTGTCATCCTCCTCCTTGTCCTCTCCTCTGTCCTCCTCCTTCTCCTTGACCTCTCCTCTGTCCTCCTCCTCCTTGACCTCTCCTCTGTCCTCCTCCTCCTTGACCTCTCCTCTGTCATCCTCCTCCTTGTCCTCTCCTCTGTCCTCCTCCTCGACCTCTCCTCTACCTTTGACACAGTTGACCACTCTCTCCTGTTAGAATTCCTCTCATCCCTTGGTATCTCAGACCTGGCCCTTTCCTGGATCTCCTCATACCTCACCGACTCAGCGTCTCCCACTCATGTGCCCATCTGAAGTGGATGTTCTGCACACGTGTCCCGATTATCATGTCAGCGGCATGAACACAAGAGCACAGGTAAGATCTCAGCGGAGCTCCCTGGATCTGTCAATCAAAAAAGGAAGGGTGGAAGAAGGGTTTCAGAGACTGGAGTAACAAGAGCAATGGCGACGCCCTCATTGCTCCAGACTGCTCATTCGCATGTCCAGAAATAAGAATATCTCAGGAATTGTGGATCCCGGTAAAACACTATGTAAGGCCGGGGCCCCACATGGCGTAACTCTAGCGAATCCTGTGCACACATTACAGGCAGATTCACCCGCAGTAGATATATATGTATGCCGCTATTTATCAGTTATCATGTTTTTTGTAATTGCAGTCTGTTGTTCCTACGGAAATGCTGGCGGTTTCTCTCTAGGTATCAATGAAGCAGAAAGTCTGCAGAGTAACTCAGTGTACGCTCTTGGTAAGTGTCTCCACCACGGCTTGGCCTCCATGTGGTGTCTTAGCCGATCCCCGGTTTATATGGCTTCACCAGGTGACAGATTCCCTTTAATCTGCACCATATTGATCACAAAGACTGACGATAAATTTGGTGCATTTTTATGTCATCCGGTCTAAGTTTACACCTCTTCTTTGTTGGCTTAAGTTCATGCCGAAGATGCACCAACATTGTGGCTAATCCTAAGGGCTAGTTCACACGTGAACTGCCCGCGCGGGTTTTGACACAGAGAGAGACGCGGCTCGCCGCGTCTCTCTCTTGTCAAAACCCGCCCGCCGTGACCATTGCGGTCGCTGCTTTCACCTCCGCTGTCAGCTCAAATGAATGAGCCAACATGGAGGGTGCTGCAGCCGGGCGGAAGCCGTGTGGCGCAGCCCGCGCGGCTTCCGCCTGAAGAAAGAGCATGTCGCTTCTTTTCTCCGCTAGCAGCAGCTCGCCGCTAGCGGAGAAAAGAAGCCTGGCGGTCTCCATAGACCACCATTATAAGGGGAGGTTTTGGACGCGAAATCTGCTGTCAAAAACCTCCCCTTATACTCACGTGTGAACTAGCCCTAAAGCCCTTCTCAGACAGATAGAAGTGTCTACAATGATTAATAAATGTTCTACAAGACGTGTCCTCCTGGTAAATGTGTCCCTTTGTGTCTGATATTATATGTTAATGACCCCAGAAATTGTTACCTGGAAATGTTCTTACCATGAATTGTAAATTATTATTATTATTATTATTATTATTATTATTATTATTATTATTATTATTATTTATATATATAGCACCATTAATCCCATGGTGCTGTACATTTGGGGGTTACATACTATACACACAATATACAGGTAGATATAATAGAAACAGTGACGGACTGGCATGGTGGAGTAGAGGGCCCTGCCCACGAGGGCTTACAGTCTATGAGGGAAGAGGGTAGAGACATAAGGAGGTCAGTCAGTAACTTACAGCAAACATGTCAGTACCCTATAGAATCCCTTCAGTCCGAGACACTGCTGTGACTATTGTGCGACTATTGTACGGCGGTGAAGCTGCTTCGCCATGTCTAGAGCTTTTCAGAAGGGGAAGGTGTAATAAGTGAAGCGCTCAGCTGCAACATGTATCTTCCAACAATGGATAAAATCATCATTTCAGGGGTGACTTGCTTAACATAGCTTGAAAGTGCTTTCATAAATGAAATGTCCACCGAATTTAGGAAAGCGCTGAATCGTCCACAGTGCAATTGTTTCAGATTGAGTCTATTAATTCCTTCACCCGCTAATAACAGAGGGAACGTCTCTGCACCATCCTCCCGTCTGGAATTACCTTTTTGTCTGCTCTAATTAAATATTGTTCTTAATAAAAAAAAAACACTTTGCATTTCTGAGCTTGGTCTTTAGCTCCTTCTCTAGGCTCCGCATCTTTAAGGCTCCATTCACATCTGCAATTGTCACTTCTGTCACAGGGGAGATGGTTTGTAGTGAGACACATTCTTTATAAATATTCTAAAAATCTAAGGCTCAGCCAGAATCGAGATGTCTGGGCTCTGCCACCTTCAAATTATTATAAAACTCCAGGGGCTGTCTAGGTAGGTGCAATAAAATAAGGTTGTAAGACGACTGAAGAAGGAGCACGATGGAGCCCAGAAGAGATGAACGGAGGTGAACGGAGGTGAGCGGAGGTGACCGGAGGTGAGCGGCGATTAGCAGAGGTGACCGGAGGTGAGCGTCGATGAGTGGAGGTGACCGGAGGTGAGCGGAGATGAGCGGAGGTGACCAGAGGTGACCGGAGGTGAGCGGAAGTGAGCGGCGATGAGCAGAGGTGACCGGAGGTGATCGGAGGTGAGCGGAGGTGACCAGAGGTGACCAGAGGTGAGCGGCGATTAGCAGAGGTGACCGGAGGTGAGCGGTGATGAGTGGAGGTGACCGGAGGTGAGCGGAGATGAGCGGAGGTGACCAGAGGTGACCGGAGGTGAGCGGAGGTGAGCGGAAGTGAGCGGCGATGAGCAGAGGTGAGCGGAGGTGAGCAGAGGTGAGCGGAGGTGATCGGAGGTGAGCGGAGGTGACCAGAGGTGACCAGAGGTGAGCGGCGATTAGCAGAGGTGACCGGAGGTGAGCGGCGATGAGTGGAGGTGACCGGAGGTGAGCGGAGGTGACCAGAGGTGACCGGAGGTGAGCGGAAGTGAGCGGCGATGAGCAGAGGTGAGCGGAGGTGAGCAGAGGTGAGCGGAGGTGATCGGAGGTCAGCGGAAGTGAGCGGCGATGAGCAGAGGTGAGCGGAGGTGAGCAGAGGTGAGAGGAGGTGAGCAGAGGTGAGCGGAGGTGAGCGGAGGTGACCGGAAGTGACCAGAGGTGAGCGGAAGTGAGCGGCGATGAGCAGAGGTGAGCGGGGGGTGAGCGGAGGTGAGCGGAAGTGAGCGGCGATGAGCAGAGGTGAGCGGGGGTGAGCGGAGGTGAACGGAGGTGAGCGGAGGTGAACGGAGGTGAGCGGAGATGGCGGAGGTGACCGGAGGTGAGTGGAAGTGAGCGGTGATGAGCAGAGGTGACCGGAGGTGAGCGGAAGTGAGCGGCAATGAGCAGAGGTGAGCGGAGGTGAGTGGAAGTGAGCGGCAATGAGCGGAAGTGAGCGGCGATGAGCAGAGGTGAGCGGAGGTGAGCGGAGGTGACCGGAGATGAGCGGAGGTGAGTGGAAGTGAGCGGCGATGAGCAGAGGTGAGCGGGGGTGAGCGGAGGTGAGTGGAGATGAGTGGAGGTGAGCGGAGATGAGTGGAGGTGAGCGGAGGTGAGTGTAGAGATGAGCGAAGGTGAGCGGAGATGAGCAAAGATGAGCGGAGGTGAGCGGAGGTGAGCGGAGATGAGCAAAGATGAGCGGAGGTGACTGGAGATGAGCGGAGATGAGCAAAGATGAGCGGAGGTGAGCGGAGGTGACTGGAGATGAGCGGAGATGAGCGGAGGTGAGCAGAGATGAGCGGAGATGAGCGGAGGTGAGCAGAGATGAGCGTAGGTGAGCAGAGATGAGCGGAGATGAGCGGAGGTGACTGGAGATGAGCGGAGATGAGCGGAGGTGACTGGAGATGAGCGGAGATGAGCGGAGGTGAGCAGAGATGAGCGTAGGTGAGCAGAGATGAGCGGAGATGAGCGGAGGTGACTGGAGATGAGCGGAGGTGAGCAGAGATGAGCGTAGGTGAGCAGAGATGAGCGGAGATGAGCGGAGGTGACTGGAGATGAGCGGAGATGAGCGGAGATGGGCAGAGGTGAGCGGAGATGAGCCACACGGACCCCAGAGACTATAAAAAGGTCCATGTGTTTTCTGCTCAGTGTCTGTATGAAAAATATATGCAGAACCCACACACACCCCATTATAGTCTATGGGGTCCATTTGATTTCTTAGCTTACTGCTTTTTAATGCCTATAAGTTTCCGTTCGGGGGATCCCAAGCAGACTCCCAGAATGGAGCATTGAACACCGATGTGAACCTGGGCCTTAGCTATGTGTTGTATCTGCATCCAAGCTTGGCACGCAACTGGGCTGTGCCCGGGGGCCTCATGTAGTGTAAAGGCCAATGCAAAAACTGCAGCATTTCAAAGTATCTGGAAAAGTGGATGAGATTCTGTCTAATCCCATCCACACATTGCAGAAAAAAATCTACAGCAGAAATGGTGCAATTTAAAGAAAACATTGCATTTTTGTAAACCGCAGCATGTCCATTAT
The DNA here is from genome assembly GCF_031893055.1 of Leptodactylus fuscus. Classification (NCBI taxonomy): domain Eukaryota; kingdom Metazoa; phylum Chordata; class Amphibia; order Anura; family Leptodactylidae; genus Leptodactylus; species Leptodactylus fuscus. The sequence goes on from NW_027440372.1 coordinate 107,004, forward strand.
ACCTGTTGAAATGCTGGTGGTTTCCGTATAGGGATAATAAGGGCAGGAAAGCCGCAGAGGAAAACTGTGCAGATTTACTGAGGGAAAAGCTTTGCGACATGTTTCTGCTGCGGTTTTCCCCGCAGCGTATTTTGGCTGCGTCGCGCTATGTGGGGCCTTAGCCTTGATATCTCTTCTGTCATATAAGAAAACATTATCGTTATAAATGGCGCAAGGTTTATATTACAGAACTTGTATCGGACCCAAAAACTGCAAGAAAGACCCTAGAAGCAATGGAGTAAAATATGGGAGAAATAAAGTCACCTCTGGGGAAATATATATAAAATATAAGGGGCCGCAGATCACTGTGTAAGGGGCCGCAGATGACTGTGTAAGGGGCCGCAGATGACTGTGTAAGGGGCCGCAGATCAATGTGTAAGGGGCCACAGATCCCTGTGTAAGGGGCCGCAGATCACTGTGTAAGGGGCCGCAGATCACTGTGTAAGGGGCCGCAGATCACTGTGTAAGGGGCCGCAGATCCCTGTGTAAGGGGCCGCAGATGACTGTGTAAGGGGCCGCAGATCACTGTGTAAGGGGCCGCAGATCACTGTGTAAGGGGCCGCAGATCACTGTGTAAGGGGCCGCAGATGACTGTGTAAGGGGCCGCACATCACTGTGTAAGGGGCCGCAGATCACTGTGTAAGGGGCCGCAGATGACTGTGTAAGGGGCCGCAGATGACTGTGTAAGGGGCCGCAGATCACTGTGTAAGGGGCCGCAGATGACTGTGTAAGGGGCCGCAGATCACTGTGTAAGGGGCCGCAGATGACTGTGTAAGGGGCCGCAGATGACTGTGTAAGGGGCCGCAGATGACTGTGTAAGGGGCCGCAGATGACTGTGTAAGGGGCCGCAGATCACTGTGTAAGGGGCCGCAGATGACTGTGTAAGGGGCCGCAGATCACTGTGTAAGGGGCCGCAGATCACTGTGTAAGGGGCCGCAGATCACTGTGTAAGGGGCCGCAGATCACTGTGTAAGGGGCCGCAGATCACTGTGTAAGGGGCCGCAGATCACTGTGTAAGGGGCCGCAGATCACTGTGTAAGGGGCCGCAGATCACTGTGTAAGGGGCCGCAGATCACTGTGTAAGGGGCTGCAGATCAATGTGTAAGGGGCCGCAGATGAATGTTTAAGAGGCCGCAGATCACTGTGTAAGGGGCCGCAGATCCCTGTGTAAGGGGCCGCAGATCACTGTGTAAGGGGCCGCAGATCACTGTGTAAGAGGCCGCAGATCCCTGTGTAAGGGGCCGCAGATCACTGTGTAAGGGGCCGCAGATCCCTGTGTAAGGGGCCGCAGATCACTGTGTAAGGGGCCGCAGATCACTGTGTAAGAGGCCGCAGATCCCTGTGTAAGGGGCCGCAGATGACTGTGTAAGGGGCCGCAGATGACTGTGTAAGGGGCCGCAGATCACTGTGTAAGGGGCCGCAGATCACTGTATAAGGGGCCGCAGATCACTGTGTAAGGGGCCGCAGATCACTGTGTAAGGGGCCGCAGATCCCTGTGTAAGGGGCCGCAGATCACTGTGTAAGGGGCCGCAGATCCCTGTGTAAGGGGCCGCAGATCACTGTGTAAGGGGCCGCAGATCACTGTGTAAGGGGCCGCAGATCACTGTGTAAGGGGCCGCAGATCACTGTGTAAGGGGCCGCAGATCACTGTATAAGGGGCCGCAGATCACTGTGTAAGGGGCCGCAGATCACTGTGTAAGGGGCCGCAGATCCCTGTGTAAGGGGCCGCAGATCACTGTGTAAGGGGCCGCAGATCACTGTATAAGGGGCCGCAGATGACTGTGTAAGGGGCCGCAGATGACTGTGTAAGGGGCCGCAGATGACTGTGTAAGGGGCCGCAGATGACTGTGTAAGGGGCCGCAGATCACTGTGTAAGGGGCCGCAGATGACTGTGTAAGGGGCCGCAGATCACTGTGTAAGGGGCCGCAGATCACTGTGTAAGGGGCCGCAGATCACTGTGTAAGGGGCCGCAGATCACTGTGTAAGGGGCCGCAGATCACTGTGTAAGGGGCCGCAGATCACTGTGTAAGGGGCCGCAGATCACTGTGTAAGGGGCCGCAGATCACTGTGTAAGGGGCCGCAGATGAATGTTTAAGAGGCCGCAGATCACTGTGTAAGGGGCCGCAGATCCCTGTGTAAGGGGCCGCAGATCACTGTGTAAGGGGCCGCAGATCACTGTGTAAGAGGCCGCAGATCCCTGTGTAAAGGGCCGCAGATCACTGTGTAAGGGGCCGCAGATGACTGTGTAAGGGGCCGCAGATCACTGTGTAAGGGGCCGCAGATCACTGTATAAGGGGCCGCAGATCACTGTGTAAGGGGCCGCAGATCACTGTGTAAGGGGCCGCAGATCCCTGTGTAAGGGGCCGCAGATCACTGTGTAAGGGGCCGCAGATCCCTGTGTAAGGGGCCGCAGATCACTCTGTAAGGGGCCGCAGATGACTGTGTAAGGGGCCGCAGATCACTGTGTAAGGGGCCGCAGATCACTGTGTAAGGGGCCGCAGATCCCTGTGTAAGGGACCGCAGATCCCTGTGTAAGGGGCCGCAGATCCCTGTGTAAGGGGCCGCAGATCACTGTGTAAGAGGCCGCAGATCCCTGTGTAAGGGGCCGCAGATCACTGTGTAAGGGGCCGCAGATCACTGTGTAAGGGGCCGCAGATCACTGTGTAAGGGGCCGCAGATGACTGTGTAAGGGGCCGCAGATCACTGTGTAAGAGGCCGCAGATCACTGTGTAAGGGGCCGCAGATCCCTGTGTAAGGGGCCGCAGATCACTGTGTAAGGGGCCGCAGATCCCTGTGTAAGGGGCCGCAGATCACTGTGTAAGGGGCCGCAGATCACTGTGTAAGGGGCCACAGATCCCTGTGTAAGGGGCCGCAGATCACTGTGTAAGGGGCCGCAGATCACTGTGTAAGGGGCCGCAGATCACTGTGTAAGGGGCCGCAGATCACTGTGTAAGGGGCCGCAGATCACTGTGTAAGGGGCCGCAGATCAATGTGTAAGGGGCCGCAGATCACTGTTTAAGAGGCCGCAGATCACTGTGTAAGGGGCCGCAGATCCCTGTGTAAGGGGCCGCAGATCACTGTGTAAGGGGCCGCAGATCCCTGTGTAAGGGGCCGCAGATCACTGTGTAAGGGGCTGCAGATCCCTGTGTAAGGGGCCGCAGATCACTGTATAAGGGGCCGCAGATCCCTGTGTAAGAGGCCGCAGATCACTGTGTAAGGGGCCGCAGATCCCTGTGTAAGGGGCCGCAGATCACTGTGTAAGGGGCCGCAGATCCCTGTGTAAGGGGCCGCAGATCACTGTGTAAGGGGCCGCAGATCACTGTATAAGGGGCCGCAGATGACTGTGTAAGGGGCCGCAGATGACTGTGTAAGGGGCCGCAGATGACTGTGTAAGGGGCCGCAGATGACTGTGTAAGGGGCCGCAGATGACTGTGTAAGGGGCCGCAGATCACTGTGTAAGGGGCCGCAGATCACTGTGTAAGGGGCCGCAGATCACTGTGTAAGGGGCCGCAGATCACTGTGTAAGGGGCCGCAGATCACTGTGTAAGGGGCCGCAGATCACTGTGTAAGGGGCCGCAGATCACTGTGTAAGGGGCCGCAGATCACTGTGTAAGGGGCCGCAGATCACTGTGTAAGGGGCCGCAGATGAATGTTTAAGAGGCCGCAGATCACTGTGTAAGGGGCCGCAGATCCCTGTGTAAGGGGCCGCAGATCACTGTGTAAGGGGCCGCAGATCACTGTGTAAGAGGCCGCAGATCCCTGTGTAAAGGGCCGCAGATCACTGTGTAAGGGGCCGCAGATGACTGTGTAAGGGGCCGCAGATCACTGTGTAAGGGGCCGCAGATCACTGTATAAGGGGCCGCAGATCACTGTGTAAGGGGCCGCAGATCACTGTGTAAGGGGCCGCAGATCCCTGTGTAAGGGGCCGCAGATCACTGTGTAAGGGGCCGCAGATCCCTGTGTAAGGGGCCGCAGATCACTCTGTAAGGGGCCGCAGATGACTGTGTAAGGGGCCGCAGATCACTGTGTAAGGGGCCGCAGATCACTGTGTAAGGGGCCGCAGATCCCTGTGTAAGGGACCGCAGATCCCTGTGTAAGGGGCCGCAGATCCCTGTGTAAGGGGCCGCAGATCACTGTGTAAGAGGCCGCAGATCCCTGTGTAAGGGGCCGCAGATCACTGTGTAAGGGGCCGCAGATCACTGTGTAAGGGGCCGCAGATCACTGTGTAAGGGGCCGCAGATGACTGTGTAAGGGGCCGCAGATCACTGTGTAAGAGGCCGCAGATCACTGTGTAAGGGGCCGCAGATCACTGTGTAAGGGGCCGCAGATCCCTGTGTAAGGGGCCGCAGATCACTGTGTAAGGGGCCGCAGATCACTGTGTAAGGGGCCACAGATCCCTGTGTAAGGGGCCGCAGATCACTGTGTAAGGGGCCGCAGATCACTGTGTAAGGGGCCGCAGATCACTGTGTAAGGGGCCGCAGATCACTGTGTAAGGGGCCGCAGATCACTGTGTAAGGGGCCGCAGATCACTGTGTAAGGGGCCGCAGATCAATGTGTAAGGGGCCGCAGATCACTGTTTAAGAGGCCGCAGATCACTGTGTAAGGGGCCGCAGATCCCTGTGTAAGGGGCCGCAGATCACTGTGTAAGGGGCCGCAGATCCCTGTGTAAGGGGCCGCAGATCACTGTGTAAGGGGCTGCAGATCCCTGTGTAAGGGGCCGCAGATCACTGTATAAGGGGCCGCAGATCCCTGTGTAAGAGGCCGCAGATCACTGTGTAAGGGGCCGCAGATCCCTGTGTAAGGGGCCGCAGATCACTGTGTAAGGGGCCGCAGATCCCTGTGTAAGGGGCCGAAGATCACTGTGTAAGGGGCCGCAGATCACTGTGTAAGGGGCCGCAGATCACTGTGTAAGGGGCCACAGATCCCTGTGTAAGGGGCCGCAGATCACTGTGTAAGGGGCCGCAGATCACTGTGTAAGGGGCCGCAGATGACTGTGTAAGGGGCCACAGATCACTGTGTAAGGGGCCGCAGATCACTGTGTAAGGGGCCGCAGATCACTGTGTAAGGGGCCGCAGATCACTGTATAAGGGGCCGCAGATGACTGTGTAAGGGGCCGCAGATCACTGTATAAGGGGCCGCAGATGACTGTGTAAGGGGCCGCAGATGACTGTGTAAGGGGCCGCAGATGACTGTATAAGGGGCCGCAGATGACTGTGTAAGGGGCCGCAGATCACTGTATAAGGGGCCGCAGATGACTGTGTAAGGGGCCGCAGATGACTGTGTAAGGGGCCGCAGATGACTGTGTAAGGGGCCGCAGATGACTGTGTAAGGGGCCGCAGATGACTGTGTAAGGGGCCGCAGATGACTGTGTAAGGGGCCGCAGATCACTGTATAAGGGGCCGCAGATGACTGTGTAAGGGGCCGCAGATCACTGTGTAAGGGGCCGCAGATCACTGTGTAAGGGGCCGCAGATGACTGTGTAAGGGGCCGCAGATCACTGTGTAAGAGGCCGCAGATCACTGTGTAAGGGGCCGCAGATCACTGTGTAAGGGGCCGCAGATCACTGTGTAAGGGGCCGCAGATCACTGTGTAAGGGGCCGCAGATGACTGTGTAAGGGGCCGCAGATCACTGTGTAAGGGGCCGCAGATCACTGTGTAAGGGGCCGCAGATCACTGTGTAAGGGGCCGCAGATCACTGTGTAAGGGGCCGCAGATGACTGTGTAAGGGGCCGCAGATGACTGTGTAAGGGGCCGCAGATGACTGTGTAAGGGGCCGCAGATGACTGTGTAAGGGGCCGCAGATCACTGTATAAGGGGCCGCAGATGACTGTGTAAGGGGCCGCAGATCACTGTGTAAGAGGCCGCAGATCACTGTGTAAGGGGCCGCAGATGACTGTGTAAGGGGCCGCAGATGACTGTGTAAGGGGCCGCAGATGACTGTGTAAGGGGCCGCAGATGACTGTGTAAGGGGCCGCAGATGACTGTGTAAGGGGCCGCAGATGACTGTGTAAGGGGCCGCAGATCACTGTGTAAGGGGCCGCAGATGACTGTGTAAGGGGCCGCAGATGACTGTGTAAGGGGCCGCAGATCACTGTGTAAGGGGCCGCAGATCACTGTGTAAGGGGCTGCAGATCAATTTGTAAGGGGCCGCAGATCACTGTGTAAGGGGCCGCAGATGACTGTGTAAGAGGCCGCAGATCACTGTGTAAGGGGCCGCAGATCACTGTATAAGGGGCCGCAGATGACTGTGTAAGGGGCCGCAGATCACTGTGTAAGAGGCCGCAGATCACTGTGTAAGGGGCCGCAGATCACTGTGTAAGGGGCCGCAGATCACTGTGTAAGGGGCCGCAGATCCCTGTGTAAGGGGCCGCAGATCACTGTGTAAGGGGCCGCAGATGACTGTGTAAGGGGCCGCAGATCACTGTATAAGGGGCCGCAGATGACTGTGTAAGGGGCCGCAGATCACTGTGTAAGAGGCCGCAGATCACTGTGTAAGGGGCCGCAGATGACTGTGTAAGGGGCCGCAGATGACTGTGTAAGGGGCCGCAGATGACTGTGTAAGGGGCCGCAGATGACTGTGTAAGGGGCCGCAGATGACTGTGTAAGGGGCCGCAGATGACTGTGTAAGGGGCCGCAGATCACTGTGTAAGGGGCCGCAGATGACTGTGTAAGGGGCCGCAGATGACTGTGTAAGGGGCCGCAGATCACTGTGTAAGGGGCCGCAGATCACTGTGTAAGGGGCTGCAGATCAATTTGTAAGGGGCCGCAGATCACTGTGTAAGGGGCCGCAGATGACTGTGTAAGAGGCCGCAGATCACTGTGTAAGGGGCCGCAGATCACTGTATAAGGGGCCGCAGATGACTGTGTAAGGGGCCGCAGATCACTGTGTAAGAGGCCGCAGATCACTGTATAAGGGGCCGCAGATGACTGTGTAAGGGGCCGCAGATCACTGTGTAAGGGGCCGCAGATCACTGTGTAAGGGGCCGCAGATCCCTGTGTAAGGGGCCGCAGATCACTGTGTAAGGGGCCGCAGATCACTGTGTAAGGGGCCGCAGATCACTGTGTAAGGGGCTGCAGATCAATTTGTAAGGGGCCGCAAATCACTGTGTAAGGGGCCGCAGATGACTGTGTAAGAGGCCGCAGATCACTGTGTAAGGGGCCGCAGATCACTGTATAAGGGGCCGCAGATGACTGTGTAAGGGGCCGCAGATCACTGTGTAAGAGGCCGCAGATCACTGTGTAAGGGGCCGCAGATCACTGTGTAAGGGGCCGCAGATCACTGTGTAAGGGGCCGCAGATCCCTGTGTAAGGGGCCGCAGATCACTGTGTAAGGGGCCGCAGATCACTGTGTAAGGGGCCGCAGATCACTGTGTAAGGGGCCGCAGATCACTGTGTAAGGGGCCGCAGATCACTGTGTAAGGGGCCGCAGATGACTGTGTAAGGGGCCGCACATCACTGTGTAAGGGGCCGCAGATCACTGTGTAAGGGGCCGCAGATGACTGTGTAAGGGGCCGCAGATCACTGTGTAAGGGGCCGCAGATCACTGTGTAAGGGGCCGCAGATGACTGTGTAAGGGGCCGCAGATGACTGTGTAAGGGGCCGCAGATCCCTGTGTAAGGGGCCGCAGATCACTGTGTAAGGGGCCGCAGATCACTGTGTAAGGGGCCGCAGATCACTGTGTAAGGGGCCGCAGATCACTGTGTAAGGGGCCGCAGATGACTGTGTAAGGGGCCGCAGATCACTGTGTAAGGGGCCGCAGATCACTGTGTAAGGGGCCGCAGATGACTGTGTAAGGGGCCGCAGATCACTGTGTAAGGGGCCGCAGATCACTGTGTAAGGGGCCGCAGATCACTGTGTAAGGGGCCGCAGATGACTGTGTAAGGGGCCGCAGATCACTGTGTAAGGGGCCGCAGATCACTGTGTAAGGGGTCGTAGATCACTGTGTAAGGGGCCGCAGATGACTATGTAAGGGGCCGCAGATCACTGTGTAAGGGGACGCAGATCACTGTGTAAGAGGCCGCAGATGACTGTGTTAGGGGCCGCAGATCACTGTGTAAGGGGCCGCAGATCACTGTGTAAGGGGCTGCAGATCACTGTGTAAGGGGCCGCAGATCACTGTGTAAGGGGCTGCAGATCAATTTGTAAGGGGCCGCAGATCACTGTGTAAGAGGCCGCAGATCACTGTGTAAGGGGCCGCAGATCACTGTGTAAGGGGCCGCAGATCCCTGTGTAAGGGGCCGCAGATGACTGTGTAAGGGGCCGCAGATGACTGTGTAAGGGGCCGCAGATGACTGTGTAAAGGGCCGCAGATCACTGTGTAAGGGGCCGCAGATCACTGTGTAAGGGGCCGCAGATCACTGTGTAAGGGGCCGCAGATGACTGTGTAAGGGGCCGCAGATGACTGTGTAAGGGGCCGCAGATCACTGTGTAAGGGGCCGCAGATCACTGTGTAAGGGGCCGCAGATGACTGTGTAAGGGGCCGCAGATGACTGTGTAAGGGGCCGCAGATCACTGTGTAAGGGGCCGCAGATCACTGTGTAAGAGGCCGCAGATCACTGTGTAAGGGGCCGCAGATCACTGTGTAAGGGGCAGCAGATCAATGTGTAAGGGGCCGCAGATCACTGTGTAAGGGGCCGCAGATGACTGTGTAAGGGGCCGCAGATCACTGTATAAGGGGCCGCAGATGACTGTGTAAGGGGCCGCAGATGACTGTGTAAGGGGCCGCAGATCACTGTGTAAGGGGCCGCAGATGACTGTGTAAGGGGCCGCAGATGACTGTGTAAGGGGCCGCAGATGACTGTGTAAGGGGCCGCAGATGACTGTGTAAGGGGCCGCAGATGACTGTGTAAGGGGCCGCAGATCACTGTGTAAGGGGCCGCAGATGACTGTGTAAGGGGCCGCAGATGACTGTGTAAGGGGCCGCAGATCACTGTGTAAGGGGCCGCAGATCACTGTGTAAGGGGCCGCAGATCACTGTGTAAGGGGCCGCAGATCACTGTGTAAGGGGCCGCAGATCACTGTGTAAGGGGCCGCAGATGACTGTGTAAGGGGCCGCAGATCACTGTGTAAGGGGCCGCAGATCACTGTGTAAGGGGCCGCAGATGACTGTGTAAGGGGCCGCAGATCCCTGTGTAAGGGGCCGCAGATCACTGTGTAAGGGGCCGCAGATCACTGTGTAAGGGGCCGCAGATGACTGTGTAAGGGGCCGCAGATCACTGTGTAAGGGGCCGCAGATCACTGTGTAAGGGGCCGCAGATGACTGTGTAAGGGGCCGCAGATCACTGTGTAAGGGGCCACAGATCCCTGTGTAAGGGGCCGCAGATGACTGTGTAAGGGGCCGCAGATGACTGTGTAAGGGGCCGCAGATGACTGTGTAAGGGGCCGCAGATCACTGTGTAAGGGGCCGCAGATCACTGTGTAAGGGGCCGCAGATGACTGTGTAAGGGGCCGCAGATCACTGTGTAAGGGGCCGCAGATCACTGTGTAAGGGGCCGCAGATCCCTGTGTAAGGGACCGCAGATCCCTGTGTAAGGGGCCGCAGATCCCTGTGTAAGGGGCCGCAGATCACTGTGTAAGAGGCCGCAGATCCCTGTGTAAGGGGCCGCAGATCACTGTGTAAGGGGCCGCAGATCACTGTGTAAGGGGCCGCAGATCACTGTGTAAGGGGCCGCAGATGACTGTGTAAGGGGCCGCAGATCACTGTGTAAGAGGCCGCAGATCACTGTGTAAGGGGCCGCAGATCCCTGTGTAAGGGGCCGCAGATCACTGTGTAAGGGGCCGCAGATCCCTGTGTAAGGGGCCGCAGATCACTGTGTAAGGGGCCGCAGATCACTGTGTAAGGGGCCACAGATCCCTGTGTAAGGGGCCGCAGATCACTGTGTAAGGGGCCGCAGATCACTGTGTAAGGGGCCGCAGATCACTGTGTAAGGGGCCGCAGATCACTGTGTAAGGGGCCGCAGATCACTGTGTAAGGGGCCGCAGATCACTGTGTAAGGGGCCGCAGATCAATGTGTAAGGGGCCGCAGATCACTGTTTAAGAGGCCGCAGATCACTGTGTAAGGGGCCGCAGATCACTGTGTAAGGGGCCGCAGATGACTGTGTAAGGGGCCGCAGATGACTGTGTAAGGGGCCGCAGATCACTGTGTAAGAGGCCGCAGATCACTGTGTAAGGGGCCGCAGATCACTGTGTAAGGGGCCGCAGATCACTGTGTAAGGGGCCGCAGATCACTGTGTAAGGGGCCGCAGATCAATGTGTAAGGGGCCGCAGATCACTGTGTAAGGGGCCGCAGATCACTGTGTAAGGGGCCGCAGATCACTGTGTAAGGGGCCGCAGATCACTGTGTAAGGGGCCGCAGATCACTGTGTAAGGGGCTGCAGATCAATGTGTAAGGGGCCGCAGATGAATGTTTAAGAGGCCGCAGATCACTGTGTAAGGGGCCGCAGATCCCTGTGTAAGGGGCCGCAGATCACTGTGTAAGGGGCCGCAGATCACTGTGTAAGAGGCCGCAGATCCCTGTGTAAGGGGCCGCAGATCACTGTGTAAGGGGCCGCAGATGACTGTGTAAGGGGCCGCAGATCACTGTGTAAGGGGCCGCAGATCACTGTATAAGGGGCCGCAGATCACTGTGTAAGGGGCCGCAGATCACTGTGTAAGGGGCCGCAGATCCCTGTGTAAGGGGCCGCAGATCACTGTGTAAGGGGCCGCAGATCCCTGTGTAAGGGGCCGCAGATCACTGTGTAAGGGGCCGCAGATCACTGTGTAAGGGGCCGCAGATGACTGTGTAAGGGGCCGCAGATCACTGTGTAAGGGGCCGCAGATCACTGTATAAGGGGCCGCAGATCACTGTGTAAGGGGCCGCAGATCACTGTGTAAGGGGCCGCAGATCCCTGTGTAAGGGGCCGCAGATCACTGTGTAAGGGGCCGCAGATCACTATATAAGGGGCCGCAGATGACTGTGTAAGGGGCCGCAGATGACTGTGTAAGGGGCCGCAGATGACTGTGTAAGGGGCCGCAGATGACTGTGTAAGGGGCCGCAGATCACTGTGTAAGGGGCCGCAGATGACTGTGTAAGGGGCCGCAGATCACTGTGTAAGGGGCCGCAGATCACTGTGTAAGGGGCCGCAGATCACTGTGTAAGGGGCCGCAGATCACTGTGTAAGGGGCCGCAGATCACTGTGTAAGGGGCCGCAGATCACTGTGTAAGGGGCCGCAGATCACTGTGTAAGGGGCCGCAGATCACTGTGTAAGGGGCCGCAGATCACTGTGTAAGGGGCCGCAGATGAATGTTTAAGAGGCCGCAGATCACTGTGTAAGGGGCCGCAGATCCCTGTGTAAGGGGCCGCAGATCACTGTGTAAGGGGCCGCAGATCACTGTGTAAGAGGCCGCAGATCCCTGTGTAAGGGGCCGCAGATCACTGTGTAAGGGGCCGCAGATGACTGTGTAAGGGGCCGCAGATCACTGTGTAAGGGGCCGCAGATCACTGTATAAGGGGCCGCAGATCACTGTGTAAGGGGCCGCAGATCACTGTGTAAGGGGCCGCAGATCCCTGTGTAAGGGGCCGCAGATCACTGTGTAAGGGGCCGCAGATCCCTGTGTAAGGGGCCGCAGATCACTGTGTAAGGGGCCGCAGATGACTGTGTAAGGGGCCGCAGATCACTGTGTAAGGGGCCGCAGATCACTGTGTAAGGGGCCGCAGATCCCTGTGTAAGGGACCGCAGATCCCTGTGTAAGGGGCCGCAGATCACTGTGTAAGGAGCCGCAGATCACTGTGTAAGGGGCCGCAGATCACTGTGTAAGGGGCCGCAGATCAATGTGTAAGGGGCCGCAGATCACTGTTTAAGAGGCCGCAGATCACTGTGTAAGGGGCCGCAGATCCCTGTGTAAGGGGCCGCAGATCACTGTGTAAGGGGCCGCAGATCCCTGTGTAAGGGGCCGCAGATCACTGTGTAAGGGGCTGCAGATCCCTGTGTAAGGGGCCGCAGATCACTGTATAAGGGGCCGCAGATCCCTGTGTAAGAGGCCGCAGATCACTGTGTAAGGGGCCGCAGATCCCTGTGTAAGGGGCCGCAGATCACTGTGTAAGGGGCCGCAGATCCCTGTGTAAGGGGCCGAAGATCACTGTGTAAGGGGCCGCAGATCACTGTGTAAGGGGCCGCAGATCACTGTGTAAGGGGCCACAGATCCCTGTGTAAGGGGCCGCAGATCACTGTGTAAGGGGCCGCAGATCACTGTGTAAGGGGCCGCAGATGACTGTGTAAGGGGCCACAGATCACTGTGTAAGGGGCCGCAGATCACTGTGTAAGGGGCCGCAGATCACTGTGTAAGGGGCCGCAGATCACTGTATAAGGGGCCGCAGATGACTGTGTAAGGGGCCGCAGATCACTGTATAAGGGGCCGCAGATGACTGTGTAAGGGGCCGCAGATGACTGTGTAAGGGGCCGCAGATGACTGTATAAGGGGCCGCAGATGACTGTGTAAGGGGCCGCAGATCACTGTATAAGGGGCCGCAGATGACTGTGTAAGGGGCCGCAGATGACTGTGTAAGGGGCCGCAGATGACTGTGTAAGGGGCCGCAGATGACTGTGTAAGGGGCCGCAGATGACTGTGTAAGGGGCCGCAGATGACTGTGTAAGGGGCCGCAGATCACTGTATAAGGGGCCGCAGATGACTGTGTAAGGGGCCGCAGATCACTGTGTAAGGGGCCGCAGATCACTGTGTAAGGGGCCGCAGATGACTGTGTAAGGGGCCGCAGATCACTGTGTAAGAGGCCGCAGATCACTGTGTAAGGGGCCGCAGATCACTGTGTAAGGGGCCGCAGATCACTGTGTAAGGGGCCGCAGATCACTGTGTAAGGGGCCGCAGATGACTGTGTAAGGGGCCGCAGATCACTGTGTAAGGGGCCGCAGATCACTGTGTAAGGGGCCGCAGATCACTGTGTAAGGGGCCGCAGATCACTGTGTAAGGGGCCGCAGATGACTGTGTAAGGGGCCGCAGATGACTGTGTAAGGGGCCGCAGATGACTGTGTAAGGGGCCGCAGATGACTGTGTAAGGGGCCGCAGATCACTGTATAAGGGGCCGCAGATGACTGTGTAAGGGGCCGCAGATGACTGTGTAAGGGGCCGCAGATGACTGTGTAAGGGGCCGCAGATCACTGTGTAAGGGGCCGCAGATGACTGTGTAAGGGGCCGCAGATGACTGTGTAAGGGGCCGCAGATCACTGTGTAAGGGGCCGCAGATCACTGTGTAAGGGGCTGCAGATCAATTTGTAAGGGGCCGCAGATCACTGTGTAAGGGGGCCGCAGATGACTGTGTAAGAGGCCGCAGATCACTGA